>NW_010110456.1:0-7705 GCF_000699245.1 Pterocles gutturalis | reverse complement strand
TTCCTGGAAGGCACTAGAGTTTCACACTTCACATCTGAAAAACACAATGAAGTTTCATTCTCTGACTCCTGATATTCCAACTCCCGTAGCAATCCCATCACCTTTTATTTATTTTAGCTTGTCATTTGAATAGTAAAACTCATTTTTATCATGGCTCTGCATTTACAGCATTGGATTTTTGCAGCTAGCCAACATCATCCCTTCATGGCTAAGCTCTAAATCTCAGGTATGTTAGGGATTCCCCCATTTCCCTTACAAGCCTATATCAGTCTGAAGTAAAATCTATGTCTCTCTCTCTCACACATCTCTTTGCAGATGTAAATTAGTCAGATCAAGCTTCTTCTCCCATTCTTCCCAATCACTGTGGACAGTATCCACAGCCTGTTTGACACTCGGGCCCATAAAGTTGTCAGCTCAGGGCCCTCTGTCTATGCCCTCACAGTGAAACTCTAAGTCTTGCTGAGATTCTTTCTGCATTCAATTCACCTAAGCAACATATCCAGACTCCCATCTCTCATCTTGATTGTTGCAACATCCTTTTCTCAAATCTTGAGAAATATAGTCATGCCTGGCTTGTATCCATTCACAATTCTGCTCCAAAGATCATTTTCTCAAAGACCATTTTCTCGTGCTGTTTCTTTGACCATGTCATTTCTCTTTCTGTATCCCCTTGTCTGTCTCCATGTTATATTATTACATCAAACACAAGCATCCCCATCCTTCCATGGACCAGAAGAGTCTATCTTCAACCTATGTGTCATTTCTTAATCAATAGCTCCCACCTCTGACCCGTTCATGATGTCAGCTTCCTTCTCCCGCTTCTTAGGTATCCTAGCATGAACCAGTTGCCTAATAGTATTCTCAGAGATTATTTAGTGCAAAAAACCCTCCTAAAATCTCTTTTCTTTGCTAGATATCTATAAAAGCCAATTACTTTGTTGCTGTACTAGTCCTGATTCTCTTCTGCTCCAGGATCCTCTTGGGACAGGATGAGGATTTTTTTGTCGGGGAACAGGTTACGTCTCCCAGATTATCCTGAGCTACCTGTTCTGACGGATGCTTTTACTCACAACAGCTAGCAGCAGACATTTTCCAGGCAACTATGAGTCAAGAGTTAGTAGAACAAAGATTCACTTATCTTGCCTTTTCTTCAGAATCCCAAACCATGAAGGCCTTCTTCTGGAAGGTGGAGTTGAGCATATGATGTAAGAGGTGCCTCAACTTTCCATTATTAGTTGAGTATGAGCTTTGTCTGAGCTTGGCAAGACTCTCTGCTGGTCAGTTTGGACAGTTTGGTGCTTTATATTTCTTTCACAAGCACAAAATAACAAGAGGGAAGGGAAGTACTTTGTCCTTGATGCCGTTTGTCTGCTTCTTTCAACAAACTTTACATGTATTTCACTCCAACTCCTGCTATTATTCTCCCCTCTCATCTTTAAACTTTTGCCATTTTTGGAAGACTTCCAGACAGTAATTTCTTCTAAATTTTGTATGAGTTTCCTACATGCACTTCCAGTTATGTTCAGAGCTCAATCTAACCTTCCCTTACTTTTCTTAAGCCCTATCCTAACATACTGACAACACACTTATTGCCATTTCCTTACCTTTCTTATTTAGTTATTCTCTTTGAATACACTTTCCACTGATTCTGTTCAATTCCTGGGGTGTGCTATCAGCTACAATTCTAGTCTCCATTTCACCAGTGCAATGTAACATATAGTAAAGCTTGGTGGTTCAGGACTTTTATCAGATGAAACAATAATAAAATACAGCTTTTAATGTCTAATATGATTTGAAATGCCAATAAAATTAATTCTGGAGACAGTATCTAGTTGTCCAAGTCAAATGTCTTAAAGTGGTTCAGTGCTCAAAAATGAAAGCTCCTATTAATTTGGATACTGGAAAAAGTGCTAACATTCAGACTTCCACAGCATCTAGTGCCGTATGCCTATTACTCACTTGTGTTGGTTTCTTCATTAATTGAAGGCCAAAATTCAACTTCAAGAAAAATAATTTAAGAAAATAATCACACAGATGTATAGAAAAGTACATAAAAGCATCCTTGACACAAAAAAAAATGTAAATCACAACACTTATAACTTATTTTCTTTTCTTTCTCCACCCCTTCTTTTTCAAAGGCACAAAAAGAATAATAAAAAAAAAAAGTAAAACAAACAAAAAAAGGAAACCTGGCATAGTTATCATTCATGTTGATGTCAACAGCCCTACATAGAGAGGTAACAGGAAAATACCACTCCAGGGATCCTATTCATGGTGCACAGCAGGGCCCTGTCTGTAATTACTGTGGCCTAGTTATTTCTCAGGAAAAAAAGTCCAGCACCAGATCCTTTTTTTTTTTTCTTAATAGGTGAAGTTGAACCTAAAGCACTGTAATTTTAATCAAATCTTTCCCATCTGTGTGTAGTGTCTCTGAGAAGTTGAAGATTTAAGTGTATGTTGTAGGGTTTGCTGAATAGTCCCAGCGGGGGGAGAAAGGGCAGAGAGATGATAATTATGTTACACTTAAAGGTATTTCTGTTGCCAAGGAAGGGTTTTTTTTTGTTGGATTTTTTTTTTTCTTTCTCTCTCTGTCTCTTTTCCCCCTTCCCCTAGTGAGGGTTAAGATGGTGTCATGGACGGAAAGGAAAAACTGCAAAGGAATAGAAGGCAAAGCCAGAGTGAGAGGGGAAAATGATAAAGCAGCAGTTTATAACATGTCCATGAATTGTTTTAAAAACAAAAGGTTTCAAGAAGGATGATGAAGTAGTTTGAGGTGGTATTTTCTGCATTGCTTCTTTTCTCCAGTGAAGTCTCATACTCAGAAACCCTAAGAGCTTACGATAAGTATGTTAACTTTAATATTTTTTATTTCTAATCTCTTATCCCTCTTTATGAGGAGATTACATAGTTTGCATTACAAGTCTGCTGTTTGTGCCATTTGAGTCAAATCACACAATTTTGGAATTATGGCAAAATTTAAACAGGAGAAGGATCAGAATTCTATATCAGATGTTTCAGTCTAGCAACTACTTGGCCATAAAAAAATATTAAGGAAATACATCCTTTAGCACTTTTCAGGAACGAACAGAAATCAAGGAACTGACAGGTAACACAAAAACCTTATCCAGAGAAGTGCTCATTCAGCTGTTATAGTTTTAGAACAGCAACACGCTTAAAATCAAGCTGATATGTGCTTGCATTCTTAAAACAAGTTCTATCAAAATATCATGTTGTTTCTTTACGTTATGTTTTTCTGTTTTGATCTGTTGCCACTCTGGATTCTAGACAATACCAGCACAACAAAGGTAATGCTTAGTGTTCAACTGTTGCTTATAATCAAACTGTTTCTTCCCACTGTTTAAATTGTGCATATATTTGGGCAGCCAGCCTGCTGCTCTAGAGCCAGTCAGACGCCAGCTCTCATTCCCATGGCATGTCCTGTTAGGAAGAGGGTAGCTGTGTTCACGTAGAGGTTAGTCATAATGCAAATAGTAACTGGATATCTCAAATGTGCAGTCTAGATAACAGAAACTGCGGTTGTGGCACCTGCCTTAACATACTCCCAAGGAAAGTATGATAAGATTCTGCATTTACTGAAAGTCAACAGTTAATTAATCCTCAAGTTATCGACTGATGAACTCCAACACTGCAGGTCCACTTGTGGGGTTATATATGCCATCTCTTTGGGAGGGTGCAGTGTGAAATATCAGTACCAGTTTGTGTCCACAGCCTTTGAGTTTCCTTATGTACCAGTCTGGACATGCCTTCACTAATGTTAGATCAAAACAAACTATTAGACAGAAATAGCAACATGAACAAGCTATACATCCTGAAGCAATTGTTTCTTCCAGTTTACAATTTTCCAGGACGTGCAGGAAGGTCTTCCTGTTGGTGTCCACCTTGCTGAGGTGTCACTTAATCGTGATAAGATTTCAATGTTCAAAGGTGCAGACAATCCAAATATGTGGTCAATACTTCTCAACTCCAGAAAGGATGGAAGGAATAAAATAAACAATTTCTTTTTTAAAAAAAATCATAAAACCACAAAGTGTAGGAACATTTAAAGATCTTCCTAACAAAAAGACAAAGTCTTCCTTTCACTGAAGTTATCTTCATCGGGCCTCATTATATTATCACAAAATTAAGTATCATTTACAACTTAGTTATTAGGAAAAAAAAATAAAAAAAGAAGGAAGATGAAGAAATAGCTTTGCTTTTTCATTGGAAGTGTCAGGTCATTTAAGCAGTTTTCTGCTCTGACCCCCAATTACCCTGCAATAAATTTCACTCCATATGAGTGGAGTTCTTTGTATATGTGTATCCTTGACTGCTATTAATTTGAGGAAATATTTTTAATTCTAACACGATTAAGAACACAGCAATGTTACTGTGTAATTACTACATAATGCATATATATTTGTATATAGCAAACATACAGATATAGTAACTACATTTATTCTTATTGATAAATTTTTCTGAAACTGTTACTTATCATCCAAAACAACTTTAGACAGAGAAATACCTGATAATGCAACAGTAAGACTGTCAATATCAGAGTTAAAGAATGCAAAAGTTAACAGTTTAAAGCAGTGGATATTCTATGTTAGTATTTTCTCATTTTATATTATCCATAAATAGTAATAATAGTAAGTTACACGTCCAATAAGAAGACCTGGAATGAAAAAATACCATCCAACAGATAGCTGAGACAGGAGTTTTTAAGAGCCCTGTTATTTTCATTTCCTGATCTTAGTTTTAGCTTAGCATAATATCAACGAAGAGGTTTTGCATTGTCTAAATATGTAAAATAAAATACATGAAACTGATAAATGAAGAAAAGAGTGAGTCCTGCCTTCTTGAAGAGACAGAAATATTTTTGGGGCTATATGCATGCAAATGTCTGTAAAACTTATACAGGCTTTGGTACAATATTATTCCACAAATATTCTACCATTTAATGTGAACCATGTAACTGGACTAATTATATATGGACTGTCAGGACAATACTGCTCAGCTTTATACACTTTTCAAGGATACATTAATCGAAGTGAAAAACATTCCCTGAAGTTCTATAGAACTGTTTAATGGTACCCGTGGTACATTTCGTAGGGTTTAAAGAGTAACATTTACAAGAAAAGAGTCTCTGGCAACCGGAGACAAAGACAAGCTGAAATTCTGTCATGGTAAATAGGGCCTGGCAGCAGACTGAGGTGCCACAAGAGAAAAAAACCTTCAAAACTCTTTACCAAATAGGTGAAAAAGGTGGCAAAGATGTTTAGGGATCTGCTCCCCTGTTATCACTGACAGCAAAATGGTAAGATGGACCCTAATTTCCTAGCTCTAGTCAGCTTGTAAAGTCAAAGGATAGTTATGGATTTCCTAGTCACAAGACCATTAGGTCTCAGATTTTGCTGTCACTACCATTCCTGGAGGTTTTTCAGAGCTGTTTTGCTAGATTCTCTTTTACCCTGATCAGACCATTTTGAAACAGGGCTGAAGAAATTCAAGAGGAATTTTTCACAGAAAGCAATACTGGAACAAATATGTTGGAATTTTTGGTTTAGTCTTAGTCTAGGTTTGGTTTTGGCTTGGTTTACTTGGTTTCTGTTTGAATTTACCAAAATATCTCTGGTGTCCCAGATCACCCCAGTTTTAAGAGCCAGAAGATTAAAAAAAAAAAAACAAAAAACAAACCACAATTAATTTGCTCCTGTGGATGGTACCATATGTGGATTTTCCAGATTTGTCATGCTTATGGCAAGTTGCTCCCTGTCTATAAACTTAGGAATGGTAAGAACTGAAATACATTAATACTAAATTTAATGCTTAAGTAGGCAAAAACTTGCCTTTTTATTTATTATGCCAGTGCAAGATAAGTTTTTATCTTCTCATACACCCTCATAATTATAATAGAACTCCTATCCTGTTGAATCAATTTACAATTAATACAGTTGCAACCTGCTGCTTACTTCCATGTTGTGTATCTTGCTCTTCTGAACAAATACAAGTGAACATATATTAGTGTCTGAGGGAACAGAATTTCCAGACTTCACTTTAATGCAGTGGATTGTTTTACAGAAACTTGCAGACAACCTGGAAGAAAATTTCAGGATGGAAGCAAATATGCATCAAATATAATATTCTCTGCCTAAGTTGTATTTCATGCCCTGTGAGTACCAGGAATCATATCTCCCACCCTCTGAGTTTCTGTCAGCAATCAACACCATTTACAACATATGCTGTACAGAGAAAAATTACATTACAATGATAGTTGATCTGTGTTATGACATGTATCTTCATGGCTACAGAGGGGAGAGATAACTCATCACTGAAATAGCCATGAGTGATATATCTGTCTTTCCTCATAAGAAGTGTCATAATAGATATTAGCCTTCAGGTACTATCTGTTTACAAACCATTGTTCTTCAGAAAATAAAATTATTTATAAAGTCCAAGAAAATTAAAGCCTAGAAACATAACCAGAAATTTTCAGTCCTGTAAAACTTAAGGAAGTCTGAATTTTCCCATTACATGACCTAGCTAAACCCAACCCTACATCTAATCATTAACAAGTGACAGCATATTATTACATTCATACTTTGAGGTAAGTGCACATGCTACACGGAATATACACCAAAATGGTACACCAAAACGCTATCTTTGAAGAAATTTATTATAGCTAGACTGTTAATGGGTGAGGCAAGAATATGATGTCTACAAAGATGATTCCACATGAGCTCCAACAAAGCCTTTATAACATTGTGATCTGTCACATACACTTCAGAAAGACTGTCTTCAAAAGGCTGAAGAGGACTGAATTTTGGCCTGCTGTCTTATGGAATAAGAGAAAACCCTCCCTTATACCTGTCAGTCTCCCTTTGCACCTTTTCAAACCACTGGCCAACTGCAGCTACATTTGAAAGAGTAAAACTTTTAAAGATAATTACATTCCCAGATGTTTTGTGAAAATCAGTGGCTAAAGAAGGGAAGTTCCTCATGAGTTCCCATCCAGGAATAGGAGAGAGAACTTGCCTATTATGTATTCCTCTTGGCAGTAGCCAGCCAGCCAGCTAGCATGTGCATATGGTGAGTTTGCCATACAGGTTATCTGAAGTCCGCTGGCGTATTGCAAGGGGGAAACTTGGGCTTCACTGGGGTCTGGTAACATACAAGAAGAACATGGCCTTGCACGTTCTGCTGCTCACAGAAAATCTGATTTTTTAAAAATGAAAACATCTTCCGTTTCTCTCCAACTGTACAGTCAGGGCTGCTCTAAAATCTGCCTTTGCCTTGGGCAAACTTCTTTTTAAGAACTTCAGTTCATGGGTTTTATGGTCAGAAAGGAATTTCTAAAAACCTTGAGCTCCCAGCTTGACCTGCATAACACAAGCCACAGAATTTTATCTCCTAGTTCCCGCAGGATTATTCTCCTTTTCTATGTAAGTGAACTATATAGAACTTAATAAGTCTAAGGAGCAAAAAGATTTAGAGGTGAGGGATTATTCTCATCTCCTGGCTAAGACCCCTATCCAGCAAAGTGTTCAGGAACTGGAAAAATCATATGAATTCAGTAACAGTATATGACAAATTAAGCAGGTATTTGTGTTTTTCAACGGATCTGGACTAAGCTTGCTACAGATTGCTGTGGGGTTAGGCAACAAAATTCAGTTCTGATTTGAAGCCGCGCCTCTGATCCTGAGAAGGA
>NW_010110455.1:5599-99969 GCF_000699245.1 Pterocles gutturalis | reverse complement strand
CATCCAAGTCGTTGATGAATATATTGTCTCCTGTGCTTCAGCAACAGTAGGGAGGAGCCAAGTAATCACATGTAGATTTCCACTAGTTCAGAGAATCTCCTTCCCATTTTGGAAAAGGGCATTTCTACTGTTCCTAATCCCACAAATACATTGTGACCAGCTAACAGGGAGCTTGGAGATTTGGCAACGTACCTGAACATGAGCAATGGAACTGCTCATGTGTTCCAAGCAAAGCTCTTGCTGCAAGTCCTTGCTGCATCAGGCCCACTGTAATCTGGAGTCTGGAGTTACTGTTCCTGTTGGCATATTGTTTCAATTCCTCCTTCAAAAATGAGATGGAGAAACAAGTGGCTCCCTGTTGGATAAGTAACAGATCTACTCTCTCAGAAAGACTGTCTCAGACCTCACAGACAGACCCAGTCTGGGACATCCTGCAAACTTTCCTAGACACTATCCAAAATACACGGTGCCCTGTTTTTCAAATATCACACCATTTATCTCTGCTTTCTGGAAACATTTCAGACAGACACACAACATACCAAGATGATTGCTACTAAATGGAATATTCTTTCTTCCTATCTAAACGAAAAATGATGGCAGCTCTTTCTTTGGAGCAAAATTAATGCTCACCAGCACAGCATATGCAGGAAGATCAAGTCATAGCTCAAATTACAAAGTGAGTGCAAACATAATGGGAGTTTGCATGAGGAAGGAAAGGAGGATAGAGAGGATATTTGGGCAATGTCCAGATGGGCCTCACCTCCAGAATTAGGCCTGTAGTTCTACATACGTATACAATCTTTCACGTTTTTCTATGCTTCAAATGTCAGGACAACTTTTGAGATTACTTTTGGGAATGTCACATGTTGAGCAAAAAGCATGACAGAATACAAAAGGGAAACTTTCATGTATTCTTAGTCTAACTTCTAATTACCAGATTTCATTCCCGTTATTGTATATTACAAATCAGTAACATTAAGCCTGGGAACAATTAAATAAAGTGTCAACAACTTTGCCTACTTAGGGCGCAATCAAACAAACAGCCTTAATTCCAGTAACTGAATACCAAATTCTCCCAATGCTTAATATAAGTAGACTTAGGAAAAGGCCCCTTTATTACTAACTGCAACCACCACACACTTCAGTTTGGAAGGAATTCACAAGCCAACCAGCCTGTGGACACACTTAGTAATGGAAAAGCCCTGTGTGAAAGTTCTGCAAACACTTTCCCCTTATATACAGTGTTTTTATTTCTTTATGAAAGACATATCATATTAGAACTTTATCTTAATAATTCATTTCTCACACAAGGTAGGAATAATAATTCTGTTTGTTAAAAAGATCTGAAAGTTACATAATTTTTTAACTGTTGCAATCAAGAAAAAGATTAAAATGAAAGCAGGGTGGAAGAGTTTTCCCACTGCTTAACTCAGGTGCATAAGTGGGGCCCTTGGTATCCTTAAGCCTTTTATGTTGTCAGTGGAGAAAGAGGGAAGCTCCCACCAGGGAGTGCTTTAGAGTAAGGATTAATTTTAGTGTTCTGAATTACTCCCTGGGAAAGACCCTTAGAGAAATTCAGAGAAGGTCACCAAGGGTGAGCAATGCTTTCTGTGCAAGGAATGAGTAAATAAGCTCTTCAACATGGAGAGAACTAGCAGAGGCAGGAATCTGGCAGAGGCCCACAAAATCATGAAGAGCACTGAGAGGGTGAATGGGGATCAATTTTTATTTTTCACTGCTCTATGAGCTAGCCTTGCACCTTCCTTTGGTGTCTACATCTAGCCATTGCCAAAACTGAACGGCGGGCTGAAGGAACCTGTGGTCATATTCAGCTTGGCTGCCCTGTTCCTACTTCTTATATTACATCCTTCACAAACTAACCTCCTGACATAGACAGCAGTGTTAAAGGCTGAAAGTAGACCTCTGAGTAAAACTTCTACATGGAAATGGGTAAAACTCTTGTACATCTGAAGACAGAGAACAACTGCAATAAATTCCAACTGCTAAAAGTTAAACCTTGAAATACTAATTGAAGTGAAGGCAGTCTGTCACACTTTCCTGCAACCCTGGAGGCAGATTTGCATTCTCTTAGTGACCTATTTACTTTTAATGGGGAAATATCTGACATCAGGTTTGTATTTTGAACATCAACATCATCTTCTCTTTGCTGAGTCAACACACGTTGGTTGATCTGTTCTGGAGGAACTGTGAGGGAGAATGGGATTACTTATCCCATCAGTCTCAGTCCTGGCAAACATACAGATGAGAAGTAGTTACTCTCTGGAAATCATTTCTCTTGAGCTTAAATCTGGGATGCCTAGAGAGTAAAAGGACAGTTTACGGCTCTCTGTTTTCCTGTATGTCTGGAAGCCAGGCTGTGATCTGGACATAAGTTTAACGCTGCCTTTTCTCAGATAAACTCCAAACTTCTGCAGCCAGAATTTGTCTAAGAACAACAGTAAGAAGAAACGTTTCACATCATTAGATTTAAAAGCAGAGTTAAGTTGAAATTAAATAATGGGGTTTTGTTCTTTTTTCTCTCCCTAGAAGGATAATGATTATATATTATATTGCTTCTGAGGCACTTAATTGATAAAATAATCTCTAATGGTTACTTTCTCTCTAGCAAATAGGACACAGATTTGAGAGAGCCAGCAGTGCTGGATCACTGCTTGAACTCTTTAAGTGTTTTGCTACAGCTTTGGTTAGTTAAGAGGCTATTGTGACTAATACAAATTTGCACACCTATTTTCACAAATAACTACTGAAATCCACCCACCCCCCCCACTGTGGTAGCTGTTTCAGCTGCTTATGACTAAAAATATTTCTTCTAATTTTTGGAGAAATGGCAGCAATGATGATTTCCTTTCTTGTCAACCATGATATTGCAGGATATATTTTTCTACATTATGCAAAATTTTTCCATCTTGAAGTTTTAGAATAACTGACTATTCTGACTTTTAAGATTTGTGTTGAGGAAAATTAGTTCTGTAGCAAGAGGAGGAAAAAGTTACTAATCTTGACCAGTAAAATCGTGGAAAAACAAGAATCCTATTAGGTGAAATTGTGAAAAAAAGGTCTTTTAAAAAATGATTAGTTGAATAATTTCAAAAAATTACAATGTGGTTCTTTCTATAATCACCTGTTTCAAAACAAAAAATGCAGAGTAAAAGAAACATTTCCAAAATTCAGTTAATCCCAATCTAAAATAGATGTGTAAGGTGGATGAGATGATTCATCCCAGAAGTGCCTATATTTTTGTACTGACTGTGGGAGAAGCCCCGATAACTTAAACTAGCTGTATGGCTTTTCCATGGCTGAAGTTAAGGGAGTTGCACTTTGATTTCCCTGTTGCATGGTTTCATTTTTGATTAATTTTCAGTGTGATTCTTTCTATTCTCCTGTGCTGACATCCTCACTCATCCTCAACACAGTAAAGCCCTTAGCAGTAGAAGCAAATCTCTCTATAAGGTAGCAGGGAAGAAAGGAAAAAGATTTTGAACGTGACTGTCTGTCAGAGAGATGAAGCTGAAACTTCTACAGGGGAGTAGAACAGTTTGGTCTGTGCTTGGCCAAGGAGGGGCTTTCTCTCCAGCTGTCCCTGCAGAGCAGCAGAAGACATTAAAATTGTTCTCAGGATTCCTTGGGCACAGAGATAGAGTGAGAGACACTGGTTGCTTCCGTGGGCTTTTAGGCAAATCTAGGTGAGTGGCACATACTGAAGAAAGGGCTGAGTGTGAAGGGGCTTCTTGAGGGTGAGAAAGGACTATAGTACAAAGTATTGGAGAAATTATGACAGTATTTCTGTGGACAGCTGTGGACAGGCAGAATGACTAGGCTGTTTAATTACCAACAAATATATTTTAGCTCTTGGAGTAGCAGGGACTGAGGAGGTTCTTTCAGCCATAGAGCGCGTTGGTTCTGCAGCTCTAGAAAGTCTTATGGTTTCCTTGCTGCAGTCCCTGGAAGGTGATTTTCAGCTGTGACAGTTAACATGTAAATCCAGAACTGTACTATTTAGCCCCTTTCAGGTAGAATTTTCAAACGTTCTGACATTTCATGTGCAATCCTTGTTAAACTAAACTGTGTGTTTCCATCTTCCATTTTACTAAGGTGTCAAGGAACAATGTGAAAAATGTTGATATCAAGAAAAGAAGCTGAGAGCAAGTGATGCGTGTTTCTCTGTGTGTTACATATATAGAATGATATATTTTTGCTTTATGACATTGTGCATTAAGAAAATGTTAATGGCATCAATAAACACTGTAATACCTTTCTAGGCCTCTTGGTACACATGAAAAATTGAATTCTGTAAAGCCTTTGCCTCAGCCAAGTTCTTTCACTTCTGGAATCATGTACTCCAAGAAACAATTTAAGCATCTTTTTGACTACACAAGGTAAAAACCTGAAGTGATTCTAGCTCAGAGCTAACCCTGAATGAGGTTAATGTATGGCAAGCAATAACATTGAAGAAGGAACTGACAGTAGTACCATGTGGGCTTTCTCCTGCTCTACGAGGCTCACTGGTTGGAAACCAAAAAATCTGGTTGTTATAACAGAAGTGTTTGTAATTATAGTTAATGGAGTTAGTTGAGACCACAGGAGGGGGAAAGTAGCTTTGATCCCAGGTGGCCTCATAGCAAGAAGGCTCACAGCAAGGGAGCGTTCTGAGTTGGAAAATATTAGAGGCATTTGCTGCAAACCCAAAAAGTCACTGCTGGAAAAGACCTAAGAATACAATTTACAAGCAGAACTAATTTAGTTTCCCATCTCTATCTTCTCAGCTTTCTCCCCAGTCACAACATTCAAAATAAAGATGAGTTTATTTCTGTGATTTATTTTTTTACTAAAAATGCCAGTTGGTTCTTACAGTTTATACCGTCTTGGTCAGGAAAGAAAAAAGTAGGATGAAGACAAATCTACTAAATTATTCCTGAAGGGCAAGAAACAAGTTCATTATTATTTATCATGTAACAGTATTTCTTCATAATAGTTGAATTGTTCAATGTCATAGCTTTTGGGGTTTTCTATTGTTGTTGTTACTGAATGGCCACTTTTGAAAAATCTGTGAAATAAATACCATACTTAGTGAATATCATACTGAGATTTCAACTCACTTAAAAATAACATTCAGAGACTCTCTATGGTGTGATCATTCTTTTGTGACAGATTTTTGGAACATTACTTAAGAGATTTAAAGTTACTCATTACTTAAAGCCGTGCGCTTTACACCAGTAAACTAAGCAATCACTTAGGCATAAGCAGACAGAAATTGCATTTGCAGCATGCATTTTTTCATTAAAAACAACCTTCAAACTGTATTTACACTTACTTTTTTTTCCATCCTCCTGCACTCAATAAACAAATTAATTTAAAAGTCTATCCCAATTTATTTGAATAAAAAGAAAATGTTCAAAAGAAAGTACAAATTAAGGAAAAATGTGACAAAAAGTGAGGAGGGACTTTGTCATTAGCTGAGTACTAAGGTTAGAATGGTAACTGCTGAGAGGGAGGGGCATGCTGTTATTCCAAATAGCAAAATCTACAAAGACAATCCATTTATCACTTCCAGCTGTTTGCTAACATCATTATTTGAATATTAAAGAAAAGAGATGGAAAGCCTATCAAAAAGGAGGCGAAAACATATATAAGGGTCTTAGTAGAGCAAGGCTCGTTCTACAAACAAAGACATGCATGAGCATTGGGGAAAAAGACTTAGAATCTGGAGGTTGCAGGTGAACCCATGTGTATAGATACTTACCAGGGGAAACAACTTTAGGTGATATACTAGCCAGAAACAGACAATTGTAGAAATCGCATAGAGACCTTTGACAGTGATTCAGCAGCACAAATGATGGCAGAATGGAGAGTCACTGGACTCCACCAGGAGCAAGTGTGGCTGCAGGGTACATGGTCTGTGAAGACATGACAAAAAAGTGACTGTGCTATGCAAAGAAACAGTTTAATACACTTAGTAGAACCAGTAGTCAATTATTTAGTTAATCAAAAATATTGTTCAAAATTCCTCACAAAAAGACAAAGCCCTAGAAAGTGATAATAGTGATAATTTTCTGAGAACAGTTCAAGCAGAGTTTGAGCCTTGGAAGTCCTCAGCACTTAAAGAGTGGATTACACATAACCACATAAAATGTTGGCTTTGGGAGGTGGAATGAAGGCAAAGGGAGTCTCAGTGCAATTAAATATAGGATCTTGAAGAAGATTGCATAATTTTTTACACAGACTATTGTCATTCTGTTCTCATGCTGATGGCCTCAATATCTCGCATTAACAATATTCATTTAAGTATAAATATTTCAGCTTTAGATTGAGTGTTAGAAATGCACAAGGAAAAAGACAGCAAATGGGCTGACCTCAGTTCTTTGCTAAATTCTCTAAGATCTCTGTCATTACATGACTCCTGTCACATGCACATGAAGAGATTTATGGGTCTATCCAGTCCTTTAGCTGAATTTATTAAAAATGGTATTTCCGACTTAGTGGAAGTGACTGCCAGCTCTGTCCATTCCCACACTTGAGCAGCATTTGGCAGAGTTAAAAAGGAATTTATCAGTAAACTTTTTTTTTTCCTTTTGGTTTTCTGTGCACCTTCCACTCCCTCACCCCTTAATTTTTCAATAAATATCAGCATTCTCTATGGAAATCAGTCATCTCCGGTCACTCTGATTAAAATCGTCAGTGAAGGAAGGGGGGGAAGGGATGGAAGGGAGTAAAGAAAGAACTACCCAGTGCACTGGGGAAAGCTTGAGAATGATCAATTAATCTTCCATTTTCACTCTGTGAGTTGTGCTGTCTTGAGCCCCATAGTCTTTTATTTGCATAAATAAAATAAACAAATTAGACCTGATTGACTGTGCTGGAAAAAAAAGGTAGGGGAAAATTACAATCAGTAGAAAGTTTAGCAATTACAATAAATCCTCACAGTCATTAGACAAATTCCTGGGAAATCTGAGATTTTCCAAATATTTTCTTGTACCCAATGTTCTGATTCCAGCACATCCTATGCACTATGGCTTTGATTACAAATGAATTGAGGCTCATCTTTCTCATGGGCCATGGCAAGTGCATTCTCAGGATTTAAAAAGAAGGGGTTTACATGCCAAAAATCACCAGTGATTTATTGTCTTGTGTGGATTGCTTGTCTGGATTTGATTTTTCAGTCTGGCACCAATTCCTTAATTGCTTTGGTCAGTTCATTCTATTTCTCAGTTTTGAAACTCCTCATCTGTAAAACCATCGGGATGATAAACACACAAACACACCAGACAGTAACTTACTGGAGCCCTTGTAAAAACAGTGAGGACTTAAACCACGGTCAGGGGGAGCAATGGTGTTGCCCTGCAGGATCTTGCCGAATTCCCATCTCTTCCATTCCAAGTCCTGGGACATCATCAGGGAAACAGTGAGTGTCGGCTCTGAGACACTGAGGTGGGAAAGTTTTGAAACTTCTTGCTGCTCCTGACTTTAGTCCAGAGTATGGAAAAGGGAATTTCACTGTGTCACCACCTGCCTCTCATCTTCCCTTGAATAGTGCACCTTGCTTAAGGTAATTACTTTCTACCTGTTGAGAATACATTTTTTGCAGTGCTTGGATTTGAATGAAGATGACAGTCAAAACTGAAAGTATAATTATTTTTTTCCTCGTATTTTAAGAAGTTTTCATAGGTGATTATAAACCGGCCCGTAAATTAAAATAAATGCAATTTATTTCATCTCATTTGTGGAGAAAGTGAAAAGAAGTAACACAAAGAGGTGCTGAGCTGCTTCTCTGGGTTTCCATTAAACAAAAAAAATATTCCTCCAGCAGAAGACCCACTACTACTTATTTGCTTTCCAAGGAAGATCATGAGGCAGTGAATAATCCAGGAGACAACCCTCCTCGCAGGAGAGAATTTACCAATATGTGCTTAGGCACACCAGAAAGAGGCTTATACTTCTATGCAATGACCTGCTTGGTTTTGTGTTTTCAGCCTCTTCCAACATCCACTGTTCTGTGAGTCTGTGAAAATGATAGTAGAAATGAGAGTAGAGAAATTGTCTTGAATCCGCTGAGAAAAGACACTAGCACCTCCAGTATCATCCTGATTTTTTATAATTTTTATTTTATTGTTTTTTTCAGTACTTTAAGTATTCAGTACAAAAGCACGTGGAACATTTGCCCACTGGCTTGGAGAAATAGAAGGATATGATGTCAACATTACCAGAAAAAAAACAACCAAACACCACAGACACCAGAATGGTAGACAAGGACAGTAGCTTACAGATGGCATAACCTACATACAGATGGCTCTTCTGGTATCTTTGATAGAAACAAAACATTCTAATCTCTCTCACCCACAAAACAGTGTTTATTCTTGAGTAACTTTTCCCGTGATCACACATTCAAGTATAAATATTATTTTCTGTGCTGATAGTGGACAGAAGGAAAAATTCCTTTTATTCTTGAAGATAGGAAAATAAGCAAATATAACTCTTCTAATATTTTTTTTTACATGTCCTGGATTTGAAAGAATGTAACAGATGCTTTCTTTCAGTTACTCTTTATCAAGAATATTGCATACAGATGTATTTTGTAAAGCTTATTTTTCTTTCAATTAAAAGCAAAAAAAAATGTTCCATGGGATGGGGAACACCTTTTTCAAAGCTTGATGTGCCAATATTTTAGTGGTCGGGGGAATTTTAATATATGAATACATAGCTAGGAAAGAAAAAACCAACATATATTCTTTATCTGAAAATGTGCAGAAAAGTTCAGAAGTTACTTTCACAGCTTTAAACTTTACGAGAATCTCTGTTGACATCACGTGCCTGATTTCCAGGCTACTTCTACCCATCTTGGGTTCATTTACCTGCTGCAAGATGCTGTTGATCCCTCTGATGCATTCCTCTAAAGTTAAGATCATTCTCATAATCTGGGTTTCCTCAGACATGTCCCCCCTTTCTGTTACGGAACATTGTCTGGATGGCTTTTGGTGTTCCTGAATATTTGACCATGATTTTGGCACGTCCAGGCCAGCAAAAGATGGCAGGGAGTGGGAAATGCCAGATGTCCTGACCACAGTCCTGCTGCCAGAGTGGGAGCAATGAACGGGGCTCTTCAAGAAGTACTGTGCTTGTTGCGGAGAAAGCATCAGATAGGCTGTACCTATCCCCAGGCAACTCTACAGCTCCCACAAGAGATGCCAGTGCTTCTGCAAAGCATCACAGGTGTTATCCCCCTCCTATCAGGGCCCAGCCCTGCTTTCATGTCAGGTTTGTTGTACATGTGTAATCCAAATACGCACATTCATTTCTGTCTGGCGTGTCTTAGCCATGCCTGAGATGTCGAAGTAATGTATGTCAACTAAAAGTAACTGAACAGTAGGCCTGTTAAATAGCATGTCAAAACACTACAGGAAGTGCGTGGCAGGGTCAGATGCAGGCTGCCCTCAACTTCTCAATCACAACAGGTCACTCCCTTCCTGGACATCCGTCACTCATCTGAGTGCTGTGGTCCTTGTGCCCCTGTGGTCAAGGCAGACATCTGCCCTGTACACCCTCTGTTTCATGTGCCATCATACACTTTTAGTACAGAGATATTTGATGACTGGTTCTATTAATTCTTAAAAAGCACAAATTTATGCCAGCTTTTATTTAGAGAGGCTCTCCAGAGCCATAGAAAAGAATTGACCATTTTTGAACTCTCCCCATGAATAAAAGGAAGTGCATTTACAATTATAACAAGGAAATTACCATTTTTTTAGTATGACATGAAAAAAAAAAAAGTATTTGTTTTTCCTTTGAAGACCATTTTAAAATTCATATGTCCCAGACTGTTCTAGTGGCTTCCTTCATGTGTAAAAACATCCGAGTGTAGTAACAAGGTGTTCTTCTTCAAGGAGTAGCTGTACCACCTCAGGGAAATTATGTATTTTAAATATACTCCAAAAACAGAAAGATCATTGCTAAATATACATTCTTTAGGACTCAGAGAAGAAATATATGTTAAAATCTTGCTTCAATTTGTCTGAAATATGCTTGTTTTACTGAATTTTAATGTGTGAAACAAGTGCTCAGTATTCCTTCTCACTACTCCTTTCTTAATTCACGGATGTAAAACTGAATGTATTTATGGCTAGTTCCTCTCTCCCCTCATCCCCCAACAGACATTCACAATACCATTCATTCAGTAAAAAGCCTTTTTTTTTTTTTTTTTTTTTTTAACAAGAAAAACAGTAAAAGCAAAGCAAAGCATTGAATTCTCATTTCTCATCACGCACTAGGAGGTAAATCCTGTCTCAGCGTTGGCCAGTGTGCCCTGAACTTTGGTAGATAATTCTGGTAGCGGCAATCTGCACAGACTAGCTTTCCTGTGCAAAAAGAGCTGCTGCTTTTTATGCAGCTTGGCAAACATTATTGAGAAGGCACCAGGGGAGAACAAACCACAGTTTTCATTAGCTCCCACCTTACAGCAGCCAAGGCCCATTCAGAGTTCTGCTTAGTCAGCTAGAGGTCTTCTGATATCAGAGAGCTTTGAATCCAAGTCCCAGAGAGAAATCACACATTGAATGAGACATTTTCATGTGACTTTCTTCACATTTCATCTTGATTTGTGCTCATTGTTTTGGTCAGCCTAGGCGCTTTCACTGAGAAAATGCAGGAACTAACTTTCAGGGAACTGTGAACATCATAATTTTATTAGTTGCTTTAACATACATTTCTATTACATGTCTGAAAGAAAATGCAATTGAAAGTTGCAGTTTCTGTGGTATTCCTGAAAATAAATATTGTTAATACTGTGGAAAAAACCTGAACAGAATACAGTGTGGAGGAGAACCAGTTATGCAAACAATAATTATTTTAGACTGATGTACATATTTCTGAAAATGTGTGAAAAACTATTATTACAAGTGTACTCTGAAAGAAATTTTACTGTTTGCTGGATGGATATTGCACCCTTTAAGTGTTCTGATGTTGTGAAGAAAGTTAACAGATACAAATCTGTTCCACAGAACTTAAAACGCTCCTATAAAAGGTACTTTAAAACTATATGGGAACAGTTTTCCCACTGACTTTCATCTATGTGTTGCATACAGATGATTTCTCAAAATACAACACAGCCAAGAATAAACCAGAACTTACCAGAGAATGCTGTGCCTATAAAATATATATTATGTTAGTTAAGGATATTTCATATTTATCATATATACATGCCTTCTGGAAACATTTTTTACTTGCTTTGTCACTCATTCTCTCTTTGCTTTTTTTCTCAGATTTTGTGTCTCTCTCTCTCTGTGCTTTTTCACAGACAGAAAAAAATTAAGGAAAACATCTTTTTTTTCCTGATCTGTTCTCCAGTGAGAATTGTGGGTTAGTGAGTAGGTACATGCTTCAGAAACAAAGCAGAAGATAGCCTAACAACAGCATGCTTTCTTTAGAAAAATCTGTACTTCCTGATTTGTCTGCATCAGAAATGTTGCAAAATACGTCTTTTCTTTTCTGATTCCACACTATTTCTTCTTTCTAACTACTGTATCCTGGTCACTTCCTCAAACAGGGTGTAAACAGTACATATTCTAGAGTTTTATATTAATACATGAAATCACCTTTAATGTTTGCAAAAAGCAGCTTCTGCACAGAGAATTATATGCAACTCTGAGTAAATATTCAAGCAAGACTTGAGATATTAATAGAAGAGTAGAAGTGTCACTGACTTGAAACTCAGTAGGCATGTGAATAAATTGTAACATGCAGAGACAGAAGTTACAGAATTCCTTATGAACAGGGACTGCCTTGTTTGTATAGCAGTCAGCATACTTGAATATCACTTTTAACTGCTTAAGCATCACAAGGGAGAATAATAAAAAGAATAACAAGAAGTATAATGTGGGCTTACTAAACCTAACAGTACCATGCAGTGATATTTATCAGTGTTCATTCTTCTTTCAAATGACAGTGCTTAGTAAGTAAGTGTGCAAGCTCCTCCTTCCTACTGAAAATAGGAGGAATAAACTCTGCAAATAATTGAAAATAAGAACATTATTTACTATGGATATTTTAGCCATTAAATCATGAAAACACATCTCTGACATACAGAGGGATGTTATTAAATGAAAGAGGGAGTATTTTAACCGTGGACTCTGCCATTTGCCATCCAACTAAGGTGGCCGCTGTTGGCCTTTCAGCCCCCAGATCCATCTTGCTCTGTAGACGGGGGGCAGGCATGCAACCAGCCTATCCTGGGTCTGCAGCTAGCTGCCTTAAGCGAGCAGCATGGCTGGAGAGCTTCAGTAACTGTGTGTTTGCAAAAAGGGACCACTTTGACAGTTCTTCACCTTGTATCCCCCTGCACAAACCATGTGGCAGCGCTGTGCGCATACGTGTATCCTTTCAGAATGTAAGAATTCCTGAATATAGTCCCAGTGAAGGGTTCACAATGGGGCCTGTTTCGTTAAGATTTACAAAACAAGCCAGGAGCCCTGGTTTTCATTACGGTGAGCAGTTCCTTTTTCTGCTTTTCAGGGTAGAATTTCACATGCACTCTTCTAAGAGGTACCCAAACCATCTCCCTCCACGCTCCTTCTTCTCCATTCCTGGCAAAACCATTCTTCTGCCTCCCTGGCATTAATGGGTGAACCATTTTCCGGTTTTTAGGTTAAACCTAAATGAGCTAATTAAAAAAAAACCCAAAAAACAAAAAAAACGGGAAGGGGATCATTTTCTGCTGACTGTGCTTAGTGGGTCAGCTCACCGCGTGGTCAGCTGGGACCAGAGGTGGTATGAGGCAAGAAGCATGGGCGTGCAGCCAAGGGCTTTGGTTTGGAGTGGAAATGTTGTGTTGGTGGCACAACCTGTCAATTCAACTGTAATGTGAAACCTCACCTTGGTCTTAATGGAGTTGCATGGCAAATTGTACAGCAGTCTGAGATGAAGCAGAACTTGACTTTCAGAAATGAAACAATTCACCTTTGAGGAAATTTCCAGTATTTGCTCTTTGGCACTGGAGAAGAAATACAAACTCCTGTAGTTCTGGATTTTTCCAGAAGGATGCTTCACTGAGCCATTTTGGAGTCAAGTGTTTTTTGTACAAGAACAAAGTACCACCCACTATTGCTAAGGCAACTGTAGTGTGGTCTTTCTTCCATTAAATGATGTCACTGCTTGGAAAACGACATATATATACAGTTCATAAATGTTATAAAAACTAAGAAAACACTCACACAAATATTGCAGCATTTTCTAGCAATTACAGAGCAACAATAGAGAAGATGACTTGATACGCTACATTTGCGCGTGAACAAGGGTAAAGAGTTCTCACTAGTCAGAGCATGAAAGAAATGTGAATGTGCTTAGCTTGTACTATTTAGCTTGATTTTTGCACCTTTCCTGCTTTTTGTGAACTGCTGCTAGCTAGGACATTCAGGGGATTTAGTCAGAAGGAAGGTCTCTTTGCATGGGTGAAAGTGCAGGTAACCTCTAATGCATATCAATGCAAAAAAACCTTACTCTTATACCACGGCACTATTCCCAAGATCATTATTGACATCTGAAAATGTGATGGAGCAATAAAGCAAATTATACTTTTAAATTAAGGGTGAAAGGAAACAGTGCATCTGTTTCAGGAATCTAACAGACAAGTGTAGGATGTAGATGCACTACATTTTAAGATTTATAGTATAGATCATAAACATTTAGGAGAGGAAAACATCTTGCCTCAAACTCTGTTCTTTGAATCAATTATGAACTCTACAACAAGACTAAAACAGAAGCCCTAGGTGCTTCAAAACTCGACAATTCAAAATCTGGGTCTGCAATCCAGTTTTTCGGTTTGATTACTTAGTTTCAAGCCATTTTATTAAAGGTATGAAACAGATTAGCGTGAACCAAACCCTTAAACCTGTGCCTTAGATGCAAGTTTGTTAAGAGTTCATATTTGGTATAAATTTTTGCATCTTTTCTCCTGCCCATTTGTCATCAAGGACAAATTCATTTGGTTTCTGCAAATGAGGCTCCATTCATAGTTCTTTACCTTGTGCCTGCAGCACTTAATATTTCAAGGCAGTCTCCCACCTATATGTTAGACTGACCTGGGGGTGATTATAGCTCCCAGGTTTAGAGAAAATGAGGTGCACTCAACCTACAACAGCCGTCAATCATTTTCTGGGGGAATCATTGCATAGCCTCAAGGTGAACATTTCTTGAATTCTGGATGAATGCCATTAGGCAAAAAGACCTTCCAAGAGATATCATATTTTTGGTATAATCAAAAATAATATTGTTATGCAGTTACTGAATATAATTCTAGTGTGTAGAACCATGGTGAAATTAAAAAAAACTCAGCTTCATGTGAATTTAAACACTGCCAAACAGTACATCACAACTAATTTATCCTGTGCTTCACTCACAACCTGTTAGCATCTCCTTTGTGCCTCATCACAGCACATGCCTCATTTGTATTTCCATTCACCTCACTAAGAAAGGCACGCCTCACAGGTTGAGAAGCAATTCTAAAAAATAAATGTGCTTTTTACATACACTTAGCTTGACTGTTTCTATTCTTCTTGGCAATATCAAGGTTCTCTGGTTTAGATTAATTTCCCTAGTTACATACAGTATCTTGCAATTAAGTGCTTTAACTTTTTTGGACTGAGGCTGAAATAAGAAAATGATCTATATCCCCATTCCAAATGTGTGGGTGGTGCAGGAAAAAATATCTCTATTTTCACTGGGACGTGCTTTGCCTTGTCCCAGACCCCTTTCTATTAAGCTTGTACAAGATTGATCTACACATGCAGCTGCAGTTTGTTCACTAAGGAAAGGCACGTTAGAAGCTGGCATGGTGAGTTTTAGTGACCTGAATGAGTGGTCTAAAGCTGGACTGAGTAAGATGTTTCTACATCCTTACTTCTGGAATAGCCTTCTCTTATAAGGAAACACCTTTTGTGCATTGGTAACACTGAAAAACTGTGCAGAAGCTAAATCCAAAAAAGAGTTAAGGTGTTGAGAGACAGTACAAAAAAAAAAAAAGTTAGCCAAAGAATGTTAGTGTCACCCTATAGTCTATATAAGCAGAAAGGCACAGGAGAAACACGGAAGTCAATCTCTTGGTCTGAAATGCTGTGGAGGAACATATCTCCAGCTATTGGCTAGAGACGGAGCCTAGGAAAACTGCCTTCACTATCTTGGAAGTTACCTTGAATTAATATTGCAATATGTCATGTTTAGTTACTCTTTAGACTCTTCTGAGTGGACTACTGAATCATGTAGTACTGCACTGGTTTCCTGTGTTGTGTTTGGGAGCGTGCCAGGTGAACTAGGAAAAATTGCAGGGGGCTAGGTCCCCTAAAAAAAGAAAAGCTTGGTACTGGTAGTAGCTTCCTTTTCTAAAGTTCTGATAAGAGCATCCTATAAGCCAGTCTGTACTCCAAAAACATTTTGTATTTTATATTAAAGAGCCCTTAGGAAACCTCACCTTGGCTTTAATGGAGCTGGGAGATGAGATTTTGATTTCTTCCAAGCAAGTTCTTCTAGTTATTGAACTAGAAGTCCTGCTTCAACTTGTGCTCTTTATTCTTGCCCTCATTACTTCAGAATTATCTTCCGTGCAGTTTAA
This sequence comes from Pterocles gutturalis, assembly GCF_000699245.1. Classification (NCBI taxonomy): domain Eukaryota; kingdom Metazoa; phylum Chordata; class Aves; order Pterocliformes; family Pteroclidae; genus Pterocles; species Pterocles gutturalis. The sequence continues at coordinate 84,359 of NW_010110455.1, read as the reverse complement.
GAACTTGAAAGTCTTTTTATATTCTAGTATCAAGCCAGAATACTCTAGCAGCTTGCATAGTCACTTGGAATACAGATGTAAATTCTCAAGTGTAGAGGAGAGAATTTACCCTGGATTTTTCAAATCTGTGGGAGAGTGAACAGACCACCAGATTACTATATAAATGTATGAAGAAGCAGAATAATGAAGTGTTTCTTTCTCTGCACTTGTTTCAGAAGAAAGTGCCATCCCAGTAACTTTTTCTCAAGATCTTGTTCCTACAGATCCACATTGAATGTATATTGACAGTATGTTCTGAGTCTGTGAAAAGGGTTTCAACGGCTGCCTGAAGAATGACTCCGCTTTGTCAGTTAGTGCAAACAACAATTCATCAAAGAAATATGCAGCTCTGGTAGGACTGGATTGGATTAAAACCATAATGAATTTTTGGAAAGCATCCTTGGATAATGCATTTTGGAAGGCCAAAGGAAAATTATGATTATCTAGAGACTTCTAATTCTCACTAATTTACTTAAACCACATAAACATTCATTCTTAACACTCATAATGCATCTTTCCCAATTAAAGTGGTCATTTCACCTTTGAGATTGGCTGTGATTAAAAAACAAACCAAAACTCTTAACCAGCCTATACATCTAGGGGTTGTAGCAAAATACCCATGGATATTTATGTAATTTGGTTAATGAATTATTCAAAATGTATTGGTTAGGGATTTGACTAAAAGAAAAAAAAAGAAAACTAGAAATAAAGGTGAGTGATGGACAAAATATTACTAGATTATTAACATCAGTGGCTAAAAAAATAACATTGGTTTTACAGTAGGAGTGAAAACATCTACAAACAGCCAATCTTGGTCTCACTGGAATACAGTGTTTCTGAGAGCTAAGGTTACCATATGTCTAGGCTTCCCTTGACATGTCATTTTTTTTCCACATGAAAAACTGGGAAGAAAAGTAGGATTGTGTAATTTCTGCATGAACAGAGCATGACATACTTGCTGGAACTCATATTTCCTGGACATGAACACATACACAGCATAAGCAAATTTTACAGAAACATGGCAGCTGTACTATAATGGTCATAATCGCAATTAAGGTTCAGTGGAATCTTAATTAAAGGTAACAAGGCACAGCCTTGCTACCTTTGTCCCTTGCTCTTAGAAGTGTCAGTAACATTGGCCGAAGTACCACTTCTTCCTTTATCTTTATGAGTAAGACCTCTGAGATATTCAAGGATAAATGGGATGTCATTCTTCATTTTTAATCAGATCCCCACCATCTTTAGATACTTACTCTTCATTTTTCAATGTAAAGACAAAAATTTGAAGCCCCATAAACAGATAGGAGCAGCCTGAATAAATGGGATACAGGTATGCAGGATTCTGCACAGACACACACACAGAGACACTTTTTGTTTAGAGGGAGACCCCACTGACACACAAAGTGTATCTTATGTGATATTTTGGTCTAGATGTGGCAGGGTATATGACTTACACACTTTAAAAAAAGAATGGGGCATGTAATTAGAACTGTTTCGTCTGGGTAGAGAAATCACACCTACCCTGGGCAAGCACTTCTTTAGCTTTCTTAAGGACCTATGGAAGAAATGGTACCAAAAAGGTTTACTTGGGGGATTCCAATCAGGTTGTCAGGAGCTCACTATTCTTGCAAATGCTAGATGTGCTGAAGGCATGACTTTTTCTGAAGTGCCAAGTAAGCAAATAAACACCTCAGATGTGTCTCTTCCCACCCAAATTTAGACACCAGCAGTACAGAATCTCTAGGTGATGGAGAGGGATAAGCGCTTCTGAGGTGGTGAGCACAACATCTGCTTGTCCTATGTTTGAAGCCCAGCTGCATGTCTGTTGGAAAAAGGGCCATAACTGGCTTCAGGGAAGACACATCTACTCATTAACAGTGAACAAGCTGCAACACAGTTGGTAAGAATAAAAATCAAAGAAAATTCCTGCCTGCAGGTGGGTAGAGAGAGGAGGCAAGGTAAAGAACTAAACTGCATTCAGAAAAGAAAGCAGGACAAACAAATCACAAAAGGAAACAATTAGACTGAAAGAGAAGGCTAAATTGCTATGGTGGCTGTTCAGAACCTATCCACAAATTACTCCTGAGCGAGCAGAGGCAGTCAGTTTAGGTCAGGTAGGGACAGGACATGATAGTGATCCTGTGGATATCGCTAGAACCAAGAAGTCTTCAACTTAGAGAGTTAAACATGTGCTTATGGTATGAATGCACGTATGGACAGTCTTTTGAAAGAAACCAAAGCATTCCTTAGCTGACAGGATCCGTGATGCATCCAGTCTGGCATCTTGCCTCTGGCAATAATTCAGACTCAGTGTTTCAGAAGCAACTTCCAAAGTCCTATAGCGTATCTGACCATTTATGTAATGTGAAATATAAGTAAGCAAGAGGAAAATTCCTTTGTGATCTTTTTGTCAACCAAACATCTTGGATCATTAGATTTTTATTGCCGTTATCTTAGCATGAATAGCCACTAATATTATTGGCAAAAAAATTAGTCCAAACTTAAAAAAAAAAAAAACAACAGGTTATTGCAGTTAACTCTTAACAAATGGTGCCTACAGTCCAATATCTTTTTATTTATTCTACATTTATCTGATATAAAAAAGCAATACAATTCTGTAATACAAAAAAATGACAGGTAAGGAAAAGTCACTTAAAGAAAATTTGCTTTTATCTCAGGTTATATAGTCAATACAGCCTCAAATATTGTATGCAATAGATTCACAGACAAAAGGAAACATTTCATCAAACATCACTTCTTTTCATCTGCATGTTGATGCAGGTTAAAAAAAGGGCTGGGTCAGCTTTTTACACCATTCATAATTATTGTACATTAATCCTTTTGAGATAAGATTTTTAGCTGATCCATTGCTACAGGTACAACAGAACAGAAAAAAACATGGGAAGGTAATGAGCTCCAAGGCCAAAATAAAAAAACTGAAATTGCTCTGAAAGATGCTCTTTGTAATTCCTGCACAAATGAAAACTCCTGCTGTAAAAGATACATTATCTGTCAATAAAATATACAACAATTGCCACTCTGTAATAGCAAAGTTGTTTGGGTTTTTTTGTTGTGGGTTTTTTTATTGTAGTTTTTTTTTTTGTTTTTTTTTTTTGTTTTTTTTTTTTTGTTCCTGACAGAAAAGTGCTAGTTTGTCTTCCCACATCTGATACAAAAGCCAGGCACTATTCTGTCTAGTTTCCAGTGGGAAAAGAGGCCATTCACTAATTCTACTGCACCAACATGCTACATATGTAATATCCATATCACAGACACAAGAATCCACATAATAAACCAAGGGAATACATCCAAAGCGTCTTCAGTGCCTTTAGAAATTTACTGAACTACTGAAGAGACGTACTGTGGCAAGCACTATATAATGCACAGTAATGTGTGTTTTTTTTGTGTAGCTAAGTAAAGGTGGGAAAACAGCAATCGCCGAGTCAAACCGACAATTCAAGATTTCAAGAAAAAGAAAATCTGAAAAATTTAATGTCAGCCCACAATAAGGTTTGCTGATTATTTTTTAAGCCCTTTGTTGTCCTTGTCCTATGTAACACAAGCTGGTTTTCAATGAAAAGGAGAGACAATTCAAAACCAGTACTGGTAAAATTGCATATTAAAACTAATGATGTCAACATTTCCAAAATAAAACTAACTTTTCAAGAAAAGTTTAATTACTGTAAATGAACATGTTTTCTTTTTCTCCTACTGCTAAAATAACCTGTTAACTTGTATTTAAAATATTATTCCCAACCAATATTTAATTTTCAATTATTTTTTTGTTTGGCCAAAACTTACCTAACTATGCAACTAAAACACCATGCTTCAAGTCAGTTCTGAATCAACGTATTTTTCTCCCACACAGTTAACAGGAAACTTCTTGCAGTAAAAATTACATACTTGTATTTTAAAGTGCACAGAGTTTGTTTTAATCATTAGCTACCACTTGGAAAAAATAATGAATGATAGAATATTGGAATTTGTGTGAGCGAAGTTGAGGAAAAGAATATTACTGTATTAGACAAAATGGACATGAGTCCTTAATAGTATTTTATCAATCTGCTGGTAGATTAATCGAATCATTTTACAGACTAATCTCATTTTGCATCATTTGTAAATAAATTCTTTACAATATTTTGTGTTGGCAAGGTGGCAGAAGGATGTGACTGATGATGATATGAAAAAGAAAGGCAAAAGCAAGAACTTTTAAAAAGCCAAATTACTTTTACTCACATCTTTTAGCTGAAGTGATTTGAGATATGGATATAGACCCACTCCTCATATATATTTTGCAATTCCAGAATAACTAAGAAACTCTGAACAAATGTGAATACTTGATTATCTGCCACTTATTCACCCTTCAATGTTGATAGCTTGGATGAAATCAAATCCTTTTTCCAGCATGATCTGTGTTAGTTGATTCTGTGGACTCCAGGATCCCCACCCTGTCCATCAGCAGCATGTTTCACAGTTTGTTTTCTCTTCTCTTCCAATTCTACAGCAATAGGTATGGCCTAATTCTATCAGGACATGAGGGGATATGAAGTTTGCCAACAAACTTCTGGAAGGATAAAAGGTAATGGAGAGGACACGGAAAGTGAAAATCATCGTGTTGATTTAATATTGAAAAGCATATGTAATAAGAACATGTTGTTCAAACACAGCATTAGGATGAGGCATTTAACATTCTTTGCAAAGGTTTTGGGGAGGAGAATCTTTTTTTTCCAGAATAAAAGTATGACAATCAGCTGTTCTCTCTGATAGGCTTCTTTTGCTTTAATGAAAAAAAAAAAAAATCCAGGAGGGTTTAATCAGAGATTTTCCATATGATTTATATGAGTGGAAGAACTCAATATAAGTTGCACTGAATGGGATTCTTCAACCTGTCAGTGCCACTATGAGTCACTATGCAGCATTCCCTCTGTTCTCGGTGCAGTGGACTATGATATTTTATTTCATACATCATTTCGTATTCTGAAATGTATAATTGTACATTATACATCCAGCAAATTGACCTGCACAGCACTGAACATGTGGTCTGATCTCATATTGTAAGATCACCCAGCAAGGTAAGTCAAAAAGAACAGTTTGGGAAAAACTAGGCTGTCTACTTCATTGCCCTGCTCATAACAGGGAAGAAGGTTTACGATATACTACCCTTTTGTTATGGTCTCTGAATACTGACTTCAGTGCTCAGTGGTCCCCAAAGTTCAGTGAAGCAGTGGTGATTGTGCTGATTTCATTTGATTCCTTCTGCAAGGTTACCTTAGCACATGTGGCAAAAATTAGACAAACAGATTACAGTTCTGTTTTCAGTTAATTTCTTGAAGCGTCTGCCCTCTCTTGTCTATTGCAGGGGAAAGGCACAAGTTTCTGATAGGAACAGAGGTTCTCATTACTGGCCCCAGTTAGGAACTGTGCAGCCAGTGTCAAATCTAATAAGACTTCAAGAACTCCAGGTCCCTAATTTGTGATAATGGTAGTGCTGCTGTTGATGCACCTCAGCTGAGAGCACTGCTTGTCCAATAAAGAGAAGCTCTCTAATCCACAGAAATATGTCACACACTTGCAGGTTTAATTAAACTGTAATCAGCCTAACCCCAGTTACATTCCATCTGTATTATGCTGTGTAACATTATTTGGTGACCTATAAAGCAGGCAAATGACTTCTTAAAATGCTCAGGCATTAAGATCTTCATGGGTTTTAACTCTTTAATGCTGTCTTTTTTCCCCCTTACTATGAGACACCTGATAGCTACAGAATGGCTGCTTTAGGATAACACATAGAAATGTAAACATGATATTTTATTTTATATCTTGCATCTGTCAGGCTGCACTCACTAGGAACAGGCAGGCATTGCTGTCTCCGTGTCTACTGAATGACAGAAACAAAAAGCAGTGAGTATCTGTGGCCGGGGCTGCCACTTGCATAGTGCTGAAGAGTGTTGCTTCACACTTCTGAGGCTCTGCTACACTCAACTTCATGTAAGGACAGGACACCATTGCTTTTTGGGTACTGAGAAAAATTAATATCAAGAGTGGCAACAAAAGCTTTAAACATCCAGCCTGCTTGGAAGTCAGGCGTTTTTGAATAAGGGTGCAACACCGGTGACGAGTGAAGGTGCTACCTCGAGCAAAGCCTTTTGTCACTCCCTTCGCTGTAGATCTTAAGGCGCGAGCAGTCAGGAGTTCCTACCACACGCAGAGGGCAGCCTGTCCTTCTGGAGAGACTGCTCCCTCCGAGTACTCTGGGCAGCACTTTCTGCCCCAATAACTTTTACATTTAACTTAAATCTGTCATCCTTGCCTCTTGTGATTTTGGCTGACTAGAGTCAGATTCACTTTCTGTTTATGACATTCAGCTGTTAGGCTGTATATACACATATATATAACAGTTATGTTCAGTTTCCCCAAGTTTAAGGTGCAGTTTCTGAGGCATGCACAGCAAACATGAGGATCTCACAGTTGCCTTCGTCGATTTTCACTTTATAAATAAAGCTTTGTTTATGATTTCAGCTACGAACTGTCTGTTACCAAAACAGCAATGCCTTGTCTGAGTCTGCACAGAGCCTGAAATCAGAACAAAGTTCTGCTCACTTCCTTCAGGCAGCCCTTATGGTGTACCCTGAGAATGAGAAATGTTTAGCCAGAACAGAAGAAAATTCATCATCTTAATTGCATTCAAGTTAAAAAAAAAAAAAAAAAGAAAAAAAAGAAAAATAAAAGAAAAATATCAAGTCTGGAATGCTTAATGTTAAGACCAAGGACATGATCTGAAGCTGGGGTTTCAATTTCAAAACGTTGGCAACTGAGAGCTTAAATGAAGATGATCAAGAGCTGTCAGGAAAGGGCCAATTCCCTCCAGGAGGAAATCATAACAGCTTCTAGGCCTACAGTGTTGCCTGGCTTTCACAACAGAGAATTCGTCATGTAGTTCTCAAAGAGTGGGAATCAAGAACAGAGCAAATGTAGGACTTCTGAGACCCTGTGTGAGACCCTGATCTTAGGACTTTTAGTTACAAAAAGCATTACAATGCCAAGTACACCTATTTCTCTTTACCCAAACTATGCAAGCAAAGTAAATGAGGCACATTTTGAGTGCTGAGCTTTTGCCCATAGTTTCCCATTTGAACACTTGTATACCTGTATGTATTCTTTCTCTGCATAATGTTAGCACAAACATATGAATATATACAAACACATGTATATATATATATATATGCATTACTAGACGGGTGCTGACAAACAAAATGCGAATGGATGCTTAGGCTCTTTCTTGCTTCATTTTCCTTTTTTGTTTCAGAACGCTGAGTTGCACTTCAGAGTACCATATTAATACATATTGGAAAAGCACCAAAGCATTGCACTATAAGATAATTATAATCGTTACTAGTTCCTGGTTCCCTTAGATGGTTAATATTTTTTTTCTGATTTCAGAAAATATTCTGATTCATAAGGAGAGTTCTTAACACTCTTAGGGTTCAGATAGAAATGAATACAGCCATTTAGTTAATTACTTTTTTTATGAAGAACAAATATTTCATACTTCTGGTGCTACAGCTGACTTTAGTTCTCTGAAAATGTACCATGCCATTTAAACATATTGGGTGGAAGGCATCCCACCTACAGCTATCAGAAATGTTTTGAAACTGGATTACTTTGCAGCTGCAAACTGTGGAATAAACCTCTAATGAAGGAGTGATCTCCATTACAAGAACTTTTCTGGATTTTTTACATCTGTCTGATCATTTTTGTTCCTGTGTCAGAGCTGATCACGATATTGCCATCTGAAGGTCATATGGTTGCATCTGAGTTAATGAAGCAGCACATTTTCTGCCTTAACATAAACATCTTGTCCCCACTGAGATGAATGTTGTAGTGTCTGAGCTGGGTGTGCTATGGCTCAGCTGATCCACCTCTATTCCAGGGCAGGAAATGAGAGCAGCGGAGAGAAAGTAACATAATCACTTATTCACCTCCCCATAAGCTTTTTGTCTCAAATAACTGCATTTGACCTTTTTCTGAGACAACATGGAAATTAAGCCACATGATGATCTTCCTTGTGCCTTCCCCTTGAGGCGACCACAACCTCTTCTCACAACACGCTTTGACTCCCTTTTCCCTAGATAAAAAGCCAGCCATAAAAGTAATAAACCTTTCACCCCAGATCATGGAGTAGTTAATCCAAATGTTTGTCTTGTTTTCCCTTTTTCTCCTTCTTCTTGGGCCAGGGGAGAGTTTATAAACCTTTTACAGGAAGAAGATCAGAAACCTCAGGGAGAAATGGCTTCTCTGCTCTGAGCATGGGTGAAGGCACCGATGGGGAAGGAGCAGCCTCTCTGACTGCCGTACTCACTGCTCAGCTCTGCCTGCAACCAGGGCACGCATCATCACGCTGCACCAGGCTCTGGCAAGGTGGCAATGAATCCAGCTCAGGAGATGAGGGAGGGCTCTGCATGGGAAACTGTGAAAGCAAAACATTGGATTATAGAGTTACAATATTAGGCCCATAGGTAATGCATTGGATAGCATGTAGTGTGCAGCTTTCATGTGATTGTACAGCAACATTTGTTCTTCCTGGATCCTTTCCAGCTGAGAATTACTTCAGGTCTTGAAAAAGATGGAGTTGCAGCCATTTGCAGGCAACTGCTCATCTGTATCACAAGCTATATCTTGTTGAAAAGCAGGGAAAATGAGTGTTAGACTGTACCAATTCAGTCTGCTGACAGCTGACGAAAGGACCCTTCCATTTTACAGTAAGACTGCTAATTAAAGCAAAGCAGTAAGGGAGCAAAGGGAGGATGTATTCTGAATGCCACTGTACTGGAGATGCTATGACTCAAAAAATGCAAACTGTCTAGGAGCAAAAAAAAAACCCCTAGAAAAATGTATAATCTGAGGGGGAAAAAAATCTTTTTTGGTAGATTAGACCCAGAAAATATTTTCTAAGATAGAAAAGATAAGATTTTAAGATAAAATCCTCCAGTAATGCTTCCTGTTCACCACACTGAGTCAGCCTATTGGATGGTGTGCTGCCTCCCTCACTTCTCAGTTCCCAGTGTAGCATTGCGCAGGAGTCTGCAATTTGTTATGCTGACCACTGGCTCACAAATACATGGTGTTGGCTTGCTTGTGTTTGTTGCCTTGCTTGCTTCCCAAGCCCTTGATGTAAATCTGATAATTCCCCACTTATGGGGAAGATAATGTTAACACAGTTTCATGCCTGTATGAGCTGAAGTTGCTGGAGATCAAGCCCTGCATTTACTGGGCGTTGGTACAAACAAACCATACTGCATCGGTGTCCTTTTTCCCAGCACATACCACTGGGGCAGCTGTGTGGCATCTGTAATTCCAACTTAGTGCAGGTCCAACAGAGAAGAGTTTGACCAATTGTGTATGTATTCATTCAAAGAATGGCATTCCCTAAAACTGTCTTTGGAAACTATTTTAATCACCCTATCAAGTTAATACTACTGGCAATTCATTTAAAGAAAGGAAATACCATGTACAAAATATATTGGGTGAAGTTTTCTGGCTCATGTTTTTCAGGAAGTAATTTCTGGCCTTTAAAGTCTGTGACTCCATGAAGATGGAATGATACTCCTTCATGACAGCACACATGTGTTATTAAAATCATCACAAATGCCCGACTTCTATATTTACAATTTCCTGAGAACTTGTTGTTCAATAGTGGAATCTCTGCAGATAACCTTAAAGTAAATACAACTCAATTTTACTTTAGGGCTTATCAGATAGTCTTTTAAGGAACTTTCTGCTTTTCATCATGCACAGCTTCCACTCCAGGATCTCACAGACTTCAAAACAGGTCTTCGGAATTTTTAAAAGAAAGATAAGCAAACAACAACAACAAATCCCGGCATTTCTTCCTTAATGAAATATTGCCCGTAAATCTAAAACTGTGGTACTACTGATTCCATAGAAGAGAGAGAAACTTCTGGACTATTTTTATTTTTGGGATAAAGGTTCTGACCCCTTGAGGTGCTGGGGTTTTCAAGGGAGACAAAGTTTTACCACATTCTGTAGAAACTGAGAGTAGATACCTTCCAGGAAGTATTTTGCAGTTTGAAATATTGGGCTCAAAGGAAAAAGCAAAATGTGGCTGTACTGAAGAGCTGAAGACAAGATGGTAGAGTGGGATTCTTATATGCTGAGTTTCATTTGGAAGTTTAACTTTGTTTTGGTTCACTTTGTTAACTTTCTATGTCATATATGTGTGTGATCCCTCAATTACCTATTAAACTACAGCATTCTTGCTACCTTTCTTCTTTGAACTGGCATCATGTCCAGCCCACTATTAAAAACTTCAAATAGGGTAAGAAATCACTTTTGCTTGTTTGACAGAGGTATGGTTTTCCTCGGCAGATACTGAATCTTTCAATCCAACAGCCTTCTTGTCAAAATGGGAACTCAGGTTCAGATACTTCTTGAAAAATAATGACAGCTGCCACAAAACAAAACAGCATGATCTATCATGACAGCAAGGTGTCATAACTAACCCTCACTGAGGGACATGTCAGTTCTTTGTGTATGACCACACAGATCAGTCCCTGTGGTTTAAACAGGAAAATTATTAAAGTAAAGCATCTTTTAACATAAATTTCGGAAGACTGAAATAACAACTGCAACACATAGTACAGTTACTCAGTGACTGGCCTTTCCACTGCTCCTGCGAAAACCTGAGAGCTGCCATATACTCAATGACAGCTAAGTTACTGGAAATGGCTTTGACCTTTGGGATGCACAGACATCTCAAGTGAAAAATTTACAACATCCTTAAGCACTGAAGCGCTATCTGGTACTCTGCTGTTTCATTTTGGTTGTGAATGTCTTCTATGCTGATGCTATCTAGACATTTTTCTGGAGATAACAACAAGCTCCGTATTGCACATTTCACTCCTGTACAGCATGTCACATGTTCCCACAATTTTTCTCAGGCCATGTTTGATAGCTCTTTCCTACATAAATGAAAGAGATGGGTTTTTTCCACCATTATAAGAAATGTTAAAGACAGTCCCTTGGTGGCATGCAGATTTCCCACCCCGCCCCCCCCCTTTTACCCAGTTGCAATAAGAATGAAATTCCAGGATAGATGGTTGAACATAAATCAGGAAAAGCTGCAGGGAGGTGGAGCAGGTTTTGCTACTCTATTGCAAACCACTGGAGAACAAGCTGGATCTTTGCTCCATCTATTCATCTACCTGGAGAATGCATATCTTGCCAAGCCAATTACATAAAGCTAATCACTTCTGAAACTAGGCAGTAAAATATTTGAAGTTTCAAATATATTAATGAGATTATGATCAGGGAGGGCATCTATTTTGCTGAAGCCCCCTTTTCCCATCTGTTTATACTCCATTAGCATCCTATGCTCTTCCTTTCCAAAATCCTTTAATTTTCTTGAAAATGTCCAGCCTGGGACAAACCCATTAAAAAAAAAATCTTAATTGTGGATTTCATTATTTTTATGGCTACATCAGTGCTTGTTGATGGAAATGCTGAAATTTTACTCTGGAGTAAAGGCCTGAATTCTGGCAAGTATAATATTTTTGTCTGTTACCACTGACAAGGCTGAACTTGGCAGTCTTGCAGAGCTCAAACAACATGTGAGTACATTCTGGCATGCGTGGAGGTGAGATACTGAATCCTAGGCTAGATTTCCTGTTTTAACAGTGAGAAGACGGAAGGGAAGGAGAAGGAAGGGAAGATTAATTCACATTGAAATGACATAACACTTGCCCCAGGAGCCATGCAGTGCTGCTTTGGTCCTGGGACAGTGTGCACAATCAAAGGACTAGGATCCTGAAACAAAACAGAGACATGACGTGCAGACAGCACTAGAATTGGCCAAAGGTGCTTGTTGAATATGCCTCTGCTGGTCGGTCGTCTAAAATTAGTGTGACTGGGAATGATAAGGCAAAATTGGGGTTTGAGTGCTTCCAGAGTCGTTGGGGGAGGTTGTGTATCTGAGGCTGATGGGAAGGAAGGCAACCAGAGTGGCGTCTATGTTACAGATGCCACCCAGCACAGTGAGTTTTGTCTGCCTTTGCAGCTGTCCTTACTGTCTGGCCTCTCTCCTTCCCTCCCACATAAAATTGAGAGTATGCTGTAGCTAACAACTTCTGCATATTAACAGGTAAAATCTGACAAGGAGCACAAATTCTTACTATGTCAGAGAGTTGCGTTGTAATTTTGTGGTCAAAAGCCACAGATGTCTATACTAGAGTGAAGCTAAATCAGAAATGCGTGTGATGTTTTTAAATACCCTGCTTCCCTTGATCTTGTTTATGATATCTCACCATATCTAAATACAACTTTGTTTTTTTCACCTTTTCCGCAGAATTTTGTTTATTAAAGGATAAAATTACGTGTTTTCAAGAAGAGAACTTACGAACTCTCCTGTTGTAGCCGATCTGTGTTATCTCGAGCTCAATACTCAGGCAGTGGCAATACGAGCTGTTGAGGAGACCATGGGACCCTGGTGTTTCCTGCAGTCTGCTGCCTAATACTCCCTCAGTATCCATGTCTGCTGTGTCAAGGATCATACACCCTTGCCTCATCCTTTTAATATCCATACTTGAAGGCACCTTTTTGAATGTGCTGCTCCTGTCTCCCTCAGCTACCTGTGGCAGACCTCACTCCCAAGAGGTCCACTGCTTATCGTGGGAAGAGATCCTGCTCTTACTTCTTCTCTCAGCTCCCTTGTGCTGTGGGAATTGCTGTTATGTTTTGTATTTTGTGGCTTGTCCAGCATCTTTACAGTTTCAAAACATTTGTCATATCCTCTCTCAGCTGTCTCTTCTCCAAACCTGAAAAATCCCAGTTTACCTTTGGAAAAAAACAACAGCAAAATCCAAACAAAGAAAAAGAAAAATCCAAACCCCAAACTCAACCCAAGCTCCCTATTAAAAAACAGAAATAAGAGTCTTTTAAGCCTGTTCTAAGTGGCACTTATCTCACAGTGATATTACAAATGTGCAATTTCCTTGATTTCATATAACCACTGGTGGTTTTCTCATGTCTAAAAGAGAGAATATTCAGAGCTATTATTTTCACTAAGATAATTAGCTAAATAGTTACATCTGTAATTCAGCAGCAATTTTAATATCTTCTAGAAATATTCAGTATCTCTTCAGGCATTCTCTTAATTTCATCCTAAAAAGTTAATAGTGTCGTGTTACATTAGGAAAAATATGGTGCAATTATTGACAAAGATTTCATAAGAGAGGATGACAACAATACCTGGGGGAAATTTCTGTTTCTCTAAGCACAGAGACATAAGACAATAAAATCAATGTGATATTCATTGGAACAAAATATAAGAATTTTTTACAACAGAGTCTGATCCTCATCAGAGTTTTCTTCCCTTTGTTTAAAATGGAAGTATACTTAGATGAAAAGCTGGATAAGATACTGGCTCTGGCCAAAATGTGTGTAAAAAAAAGACTTCTAATCAGCTACAGATTTTCTACTTCGTTCCCTGGAGCTGAGTGGGGGATTATAGATTGAGCCTGTTGTGTCCCTTAGTGCTTCATGAAGAAGAATCTTTCCCTTTAGTCTCAGAACAGCTTTCCAACACAGATATGCATGAGTTATGTATGCGAAGGGTGGAAACACAAATGCTTTTGCAGCTCTTAACAAATGCTAGGGGGAGATTTACAACTTGGATTGATTCAACATTTAATGTCTTCACATTAAGTAATCCTCAGGAAAGCTTGGAAGGAAAGAGTTAAGCTTTGCAATACTCACTTTACAGATGGATAAACTCAGGACATAGGTAATCAAGGAAATTACTGAACATGAAACTTGGCCACAAATTACACCATGCCTTACTACTTGATAGCTTCTGGACATCAGGCAAAAATTTTGAAGATACTTAGCTGCACAATTCATTAGGAACTCCAGCCTCTTTTTAGCAAACGGCTTTTTCTGTTTTACAGACACTTCCCAATTTATAATTTCAGTTAGAGTGAGGCAGTTGGCTCTTTTTAAAATTTTAACACAGCTTGTTTGTGCACCATTGTGCATATTATTGGATTCTCATCTGCATATTTAGCAACAAAATTCCTTCATGTCCAATGTATGGCTTGTCAGAGGACTGAGAAATCTCTGGTAGAGGCAGAAGTAGAATACAGAATTTAGTGTCTACTTCATTGTTCATGCAACCACCAATCAATCTATTGCTCCTATGTTCAATTGTATTAGTATTATTAATCACCAATAGGTGAAGGAAAGTGTGATGAATGTTTATGGCACCTGACAGGTTATCTTTTAACTTACTCTCTTGCAAAACACTAGGGAAGTCGTATTTCTCATTTCATTCTTTGCATTAGTCATTAATTGAACAGACCACTAAATAACAAGTCGGGAACATTCATGGTTTCAGTGTTAACTGCCTTTTCCAGAAAGAAAACATTTTCCTGCTCTTTTTTTCCTGTGTTTTGCAGATATAAAAGCTATTTTTCTCAACTACTGTTCAGTCAAGGGAGTCTTATTTTGCATTTTTCAGAAATGTACTGCTTTAAAAATTACCCTTTTAGGTGGGCTCCTGTCCATTGGCCCACTTGGAACCACTTGAGGCAATGGGTTATTTGCTGTTATAGATTAATATTTGTGGTTGTTTCTCCCGACCCCTTTTCCCAGCAGCTGCTCCAGACAGTAGCTAAATAGTTATTAACTATTCATGAGTTACTTGCATGACCTACTTCAAATCTTTATGTCTTGTGTCAGGCACAGCTTCAGCATGGAGAGGCAAGGGTTTGTAGTGAGCAGTCCAGCTCCAGTGCTAATTACAGTGTTGCTTGTAGTTGATTTCATGTTTTTATCTCCAGTCCACCATCACACTTAATTGAAAAAGGTGTGTGTTAGGCAACATGTTTCAAAGATGGACGTTAAATGCAGTAGAACTCAAAATTATTAATTAACAGTTCAAAGGGAAAGGGAAATGGGAGAGAAAAGGCGCTCATTCGAAAAATTCAGGAGCCAGACAGTAAGACAATCTGCAGCTCTTAGAGTAATAACTCAACAGCATTGTCATTGTGAAATTATTTTTATCTGATGAATTTATTTGCTCTCCAACTTGGAATCTTGTTGGGAATCTTCATTTCACTCATTATCCCTTTGAAAACTGCCATTCCTTCCGCACAGGGTTAGATTAGAAATAATCACTAAAGAGCAAGATCTGAACTTCTGACCTTTTGATGGCTGCATGACAGTCAGACTTTTCTGCTTCCACTTTCTCCCTCAGACTAGTTGGCAATATATTTTTTTTTTTTTGTTTAACCAGTCTTTCAACAGATGAGCTTGCAGAAGAAAAATGTTGCCATAACGGCATTTTAAAAATACCACTGGCAATTGCTGATATCACAATACTTCTTTTCCTTCTCCTTCCCAGATGGGCAGAAACTTGCCACTTTTTTTTGCCTAAAAGTTTCCTACCACATGATGCTGACACACATCGCTTTTTTTTCCCTAAGAACATGCTGAAAGTGTTTTTTTTTTAACGTTTTTCCTATTCTGAAATACAAATAAAAGCAAAAGAGAATCTGCAGTTTTTGCTCTTCCTATAATACTTGGCTTGCTCGTTTTTCCCATTACACAAGTTCAAGTCCAAGGATGCTGGCACTGAATTAGTAAATGTCCCTGAATCTGTAACAATGCTGATTTTCCCTCCCAAAATACTCTAATCCACCATCCTGACTGCTGAGGTCAGTCCTCTATGTGGTGGAAAAAGCTATGTTTCAAATGCTTGAGGGTGAGGAAGGAAATGAGAAGAGATATTCCACTTTCACCACAAGCAACCCAATAACTAAGCTATTGCCCAAGCCATAAACACTTTTTCTGGAGCAGCCATTTTCAGAAAACATGATCGCTGTTCAGTCTAGCACCACACTGCAGGCACAGATCCCATGTTACGGGTCTTCTAGTAGAAGAATTCACCCAGTGACTTAGCTTCCTAATACTTGTCAGGAGGAAGCAATTCAAATACTGCCCTTTCTGGGGTTTCCTGTTGGCTACATTACCATATAAACTTTCTTGTGTACAAACCTTCTCCAAAAAGTTTCTTTATAGAGACCTTTCTAGAGAGACCTAGGAGCTTTAAAAGACTATGATGGGATCAGGTGCTTCACTTTTTTGATCCTTGAGAACCAGTTAAATAGAGCAGATTTTTTTCATATGGCTTGGGTTCCTAAGTGCTGTTATCACAATAAAACTATTGTATGTCTTTTAGGGAGCTAAATGTTCCTTCAGTTTTAGTCATACCTTAAGCATTCTCCTTTATAAAATACCAGGCTTCTTTTTTAAGTTTTCACATTTTCTGTAATTTGGGCTCCTGTCATGCATCTCAAACAGAGTTTCTGAAAATTGAGTTAAATCCTAAGTCCTAACACTAGCCACCAGTAGTTAGCAATTGAAAAAACGGAGCAATGCACTTCAGGCATTTATTGGAAAGCATTTGGTAAATTAGTTGTCTGTTGGATTCACTGTTACTTTAGACAAAAATGTGAATGAAGAAATTGAGTGTCAAACTCTCTGAGCTAGAAAGCTGGTAGGTTGGTGATGGTGTAAGGTTACTTCTGTCTCCCCCTATAAGAAATCTGTACCTGAAGCTGTGGCAAAGAGGAGTCCAAAGGGGAATTTCAAAGGAGGAAAATATCACTCAGCACATACTGATCAGAGAGAGTGACTAATTTGTCAAAAATAATTCAATAAAATACATTTTCCAGTTTTCTTCTTTATAAGACATTAATAAATTATTCTATGATTGAAATGATTCTATGATTCTATGATTTGGTGGGCATAACATCTGACACAGGAATCCTTAAAAAAGCATAAATCTTTATCTATTTTCTCCAGTTCCATTCTCAAATGTCAGGGATCAGAGAAGATACATTATCATGTGTATATGCCACTGTTTAGTTTTAAAGTTTATGTAGGTACAAATAACAACAATACACTTTCATTGTACAAACAGATGAAAAAAATCAAATGAGCTGTCTGGCCAAGTTTAATTAAGTCCCCAATTTGGATAGTTCATACAAAAAACATGTGAGGTTAGCACTCCTTTTTTTAGATATTTAGTTTATTTGCTAGACTTGCCGTGGAAAGTGGGCAAAAAACCCCCCATGTGGATGAATATGAATCAAATGCATTAAAACAACTGGAACAGGTCTCTGTGGAAAATGCATTGCTTGGCAATAAGTATAATTCATTAATATTTCCAAGCTAAGAAGAGTTGGAGAAGAACCCACTTGGAAGAAAACCAAGCTAGAATACACCCAATTACTGGGGCTTAAATGCTTCCAAGATTTTTTAGAAGGTTGCGCTGGTTCATGCCGACAAGTGTTCCCTTTTGGCATCCTAGCCCTTCCCGGGCATACCAACAGTGTGTGTGCAATGGTCCAACCTCATCAGCGGAGGGCATCAGTCCAGCCTTCTCCTGGCAGCTCTGTTTCCCAATTATCTTCACTATTTCTTATTTGTCCAAGCGATAGCTCACATAGGGGCATCAGTAACGTTCGTGCAGCTGTGCGAATTGACTTGAAATAAAGTTGTCGGGTAAGCTACAAGGGAAAGAGAGGGATTAAGGACAATGAAGTCATACTGTTTCATAAACACACTGTCATTACCTTTAACTTAGTGCTCCAAATTGCAGCAATATGTCATAGTGAAACATTTCGTTCCTATTGCAACATGTGCAGCATGTAATAGGAATTTGATATCCTAAACATGAAAGTTGGCTTGAAACATCGATGTCTTAAAATGTATAGCATTCTTTGTACAGCAAGATGAATCTAACTCTAAAGTGAGTAACACTGCCATGGAGAGACGCCAACTCGGACTGATAAACATGAACTTGATTTTGTCATCAAACTTGCACAGGCAGATTAGAGGCAAAATCAGCAGTAATACTGTCAATATTTAAAGGCCAATTTCTCAAACAATGTTCTCAGAGATGTGCTAATTTCCCTTAACTGAGGCCATGGCTGTCCACTCTCCCTCCACTGGTTTACCCTTATGTAAACTATTTCCATTCAAGGCAATTACGTGAATATGTGCAAAAGAATAAGGAATCAAGTCCTTCAACTGGACTGTTACTTTGCTGTATTTAAGTATTTCATTTTCTGTCTCTCATCACAATAAAAATAGCCTCTAAGCTCAAGCTATTTGGCAAGGTCCTTTAAAGGGCCATCTTAAGCCTCCAAATCCTTCCTTTTTGTCTTTCTCTTGATGATCAACAGTATTGCAAGATGTGAAATGCCAATGCTCTCCGTTGTCTTGTCTTGTCCATTGCATTTAAACACAAGGTCTTTCCAGCACGAGCCTCTTTAGACCATTAAAAGCTGCTTTGTCATCTTTATGTAATGTAAAGTACATTGATTTGCATTTCACTTCAGCTAAACATATAATTATAAGCAAATAATTTATACGAACTGCAATCATAAATTGAAAAATTTCCATCTGAATGTACATGCTTATTTTAGAGAAGTGTTAAAAAGACAGGGTCATTAGCATGGTCAAAATTAAATTCATGTACAAATTTCAATTAATGTAAATGGAAAATTTTCCATTGCTTCATCTAGTGTAACATAGAAGAGAGTTAAATTTCTTACAATCTTTTCCCCATAGAGTATGATGACTCAAATGCTTTTGGAAAGATTAAAACAAATTGACTCAAATTTTGGTTTACCTCTTGAGTCAGTACCCTGCCAAGGAGCCTCTGTGGCAAAGTCCCTTGTTCATTCTCTCTGTGGACAATGTTGTCCCACACAAAATCCTTGTTTGGTCAAGCATTGGCAAGGGAAAGGTGTAAGCCTATGTGGACTGTCTCAGCTCCCTTTGGTAAATCTTACATTTTTCTCCTGGAAACAGAAGATAATTCAAATTGGAAGGACATTCAGGTCTCTAGTTCAGTGTCCTGCCCAGGTAGGGTCAGCTGTGAGGTCAGACCAGCTTGTTCACGGCCTTATTGAGGGAAGACTGCAAAATCTCCAAGGATGCAGATGCACTACCTCTCTGATAAGCTTCTCCCACCCTTACTTCTCTGCACAGTCGTTTTTTCCCTTGTATCCAGTACAAACCTCTGCTATTTCCATTTGTGCCCATGTCTCTCCTTCTCTTGCCATGCATCTCTATAAAGTGCCTGCCAAGTAATGTCATAAAAGTGAATACATACTAATAACAGAAAATTCTGTCAGGACAGAGAATTAGAAGTTGCATTCTTATGTGACTGACTTATGTTATAGCTTTGGAAAGCAGGGAGACAGAGAAAGGCTGAAGACTCAGTGACTAACTGAAAATGGTTTCCCAGGGGAAGGTTAAGGGAGTGAATGCATATAAGGTATATTTGTAGAAGTAGGAAATCTCAAACAAAAAGAGGTCGCTCTTACACTACATGCAGGCTGCCTCCACTTCTGATGTGCACTAGAATAAATTTAAAAGAGAGTTGATAAGTTGGAGAGGGTTTGGAAAATAAAATGAAATAATTAAAACATTGAAAATCTACTTAAAAATTAGTTAAACCAAATCTATGCATCAGAATAAGCAGAAATATAATGGTTTTATTATGATTTACAAGCATGTTCATAAAGACATGATCTTAAGGTAATTAAATTAAAGGGGCAGAATGAAATAAATTAGCTGGAAATTGGACTTTGTCATATTTTCAGAGGTTTTATTCTAAATTTTGGGGTGATATTTTTGATACTTCAGTGTAAAAATCTGAATTCCATTCAAAAAGATCTCATTAAAAGTCTGTTGAAAAATAAATTTATACATTATTCTACACATTCAATTTAGATACAGTTTCCGATGCAATATGCTCTTTCTACCATCAGCATTTTGCTGTGCTCAAAAGTGACTCCTAATAATCTTGGTTTTCATTTCTTCTCCTAGGAGCTCTTGTTCCTTCTTTTTCTTTCTTTTTGGCAGAGGAAGTACACTGGAAGGTCAGACCACAGCTTACCCTGACTTGTAATAACCTCAGCAAAGGAGCTGTGGTTGGGCAGGCCTGCAGCCATAATCAGTTTGGAGATGATGTTCACAAACAAGGAAACTCCTTTGCCTGGAGGCATGGTTTCACAGGTGACGAGTTCCTCCCACATAGGAAATTTAAGCAGTATAAGCCTCTGCAATGTGTCTCTTACGCAGCAAAGTCTACAATGGACATAAAAGATCTCCCCTCCTTTGCTTTCTCAGAGGGTGTCAAATGCAGCTCAAAATCACGGGTACTGTTCCTCAAGGGTACATAGACTCCTAACAGTCTTTGATTTCAGTGAGACAAAAGCAACAAAATATCTCAAAAAGTCTAACCCCAGCCCTTTTAAAGATAATGAATGGCTGAAGTTCAGGATCTCTGAAGGCTCTGCATAAAGGTCAGGTATTTAACACTCCTGCAGTTTAATGGGGACAGACCAGTAACACTGAAAGGTGCTTCAACCCAATTCTATGACTAATGTCTCAGACAGGGTGAGGAACTTGCCTTCAGGAAGGCCTGCGTTCTCTACAGAAGGAGCTTGGACAAATAGTTTGGACCAGACATGTAGCACTGACATAGACATCTGTCTTAAACTGAGCTGTATCCCACTGTGAAACAGCAACCGAAAATGTGATGTAAGAGCAAGATCAAGCAATGATTTATTGTCACAGAGAAATTCTCTGTAATGAATTACAGGTTTATCCTGACAGAGTTTAGTACGGCCCCAAAGGTGGTCAGAAAATTTGGAATGTGTTTTGACAGTAGCATTGCTACTTTATCGACACCTTTCGCTCTATGTGCAAGGAACAATTCTGCACTTCCTGTAACATAAGAAACAGCCAGACGTATACAAGGAAAAGATATATATACATATATGTGTACATGTGTGCATATGTGTATGCACATATATATGAATATTCCAATTAAAAATTCCATTCTGATAATCACATTTTGTATGTCTGGATAATGCATAGAAATTAGGTGACAAGTGAACTAAAAACTGCAGAGAATTGAACAGAAATGTAAGACTTCATTTCAGGGGAAACTCATTTCAAGTTTCAGGTCTGTGACGCAGACTGCATTTATAGGAAAGGACTACAATGGCCACAAACTTTCAAAAAGCCCAAATCCGTTTTCACAAGACTGGATAATGATTTATGTGTTTCTAACAAAATCAGACAAAAGTAGTGGTTTTAGACGGAGTTCTGCTTTGAGAATTTGAAGCAAAACTTGAGAATCAGCTCTAAGTAAAATATTATTGTAGTTTGTTTCAACCAAGGGGTGTGGTTTTAAGCAGCTCTGGCACTGGTAATGAAAGAAATTCCATCTTGTAGACGACAATATTTTTCACTTGTGGCTACTGACAATAATTACATTCTCACAATGGTTAGATGTAGTACCTAGAGTCATAAAATTTCAGAAATGTTCATAGGCACTAGAAGAGATAGCAACAGAATAATTTCTACTGCCATAAACTATGCCTATAAATCTATGGTCTTTTAAGCTGTATTGAACAAGGGCAGTTTGATTTTCTTTTTTTTTTTTTTTTTATGATGAGCAACTAACATGTCTTGCAAATAGTTACAAAATATTGATCTTACTTAAGAGTGGTATTTATTATGATCTTGAACTATTTTAGTTATGAAATATAGTTCTGGAGCTGATGAATTTGATTAAAAACAACAACAACAACAAAACCCTTAAAAAAAGTTTCATAAAAGCAGAGCCAAATAAAAAAAAAAATACAGCTCTTTTCTCTCTAATGAATAGCCTATTCCTTCCTTCCTCTCAGCTGAAGAATGGATTTCAGTAACTGGAACCAGAGTGTCTTATTTCAATCCTAAACTACCTCAATCTGCAGGTCTTAAAGCAAAAGAAAGAAACTGTATGCCAGGTGTAATTTTGGTATTATTCTATATAGCAAAAAAATTGAATATAAGTGGGAGTAAAACTAATGCTCTAATGAGCAGGAATAGAACTCATGTCCTCCAATGTCATATTTGCAGATGATAATATGATCCAGGTGCTCCTGGATTCATAGGTGTTACTAATTAGAGCCAAAAAAAGACAGCATAAATTTGCACTCTTTGCTCACAGTGCCAAGAACTTTTCTAGTTTAAAACTGTTAACTGTTTACCTTGATATTCATATGGTATTTTGCATATAATAACAAAAAAATGTCACTGCTACCTTTCCAATGTAAGTGCATAGGCATGATGTAGAAGACATTTTGAATTCGTTAAGGTCAATGTCAGAAGTGACTGTAATGAAAATATGCTTAAATATATGCTGGAGAAGTGTCATATACATATATGGATATGTGTAGGTGTAGGTGTGTTTAAATACATATACATGAGGAAAATCTGACATGTTAAGTAAAGGATTTTGTTTTCCCTTTAATTTTAATATTTATGAGTTTATGTGATGTATTCTGCAATGACACACATTATTTATATCAGACTACACGCTGAAGTCCTTAATTAACTAATCTCCTATAAAAAACAATTTACATGATGCCTGAAATCAATAAAAATCAAGTAAAGTTCTAAATAAAATTAACTAAAAAAACCTCTAGAGAATGAAAAGATGGGGCCATGACTTATCTCTACGGAAATGGGAAACATGAAAATGCATTTTCACATATAGGTCGATGTTACACCTGTACTGACTGAGTGGGTTTCCTGGGTCTACCACACGTATATTCATACGTACCGAGCACCGATACATAACCTCCCCATGCCTGTGCAAATTTGTAACTTAAACCTGCTGAATGGGCATGCACAATGGCATTTATTGAATTGTTTCAAATTTCCTGTCAAGGCTTTGTTTCCCTCCCCCCTTGGCATCTGAGTGTTCAGATGTCTAGAAGTGGTTCTTTGATGTGTGCTCATAAACAAGGAGGGATTTCCCCTCCCTTCTCCTTCCTTCAGTTCCCTCTTTGTGCTTGGAACAGTAGTTCAACAACTAGCTTTTGCCTATTTTGTATTTACAGATATGCTGCCCTCAAAGACTGTCTTATTTATTTATTTATTTATTTTGGCTGGGAGGGGATGAAAACCACAGAGGAGAGGTGTTTTTGGCATCCTTGCAGGCACCACTTGGAGAAAAGCAGCCCCTCCAACAGGGGATATTTTTCTGTCACTTTTACTGTTTCCTTTCAGCTGATGCATCATGATATCGTTATTTTCAATTTGCCAGCATGCTTTTACAAGTGAGACCATAGCATTTATAGCAAAAAAAGGGCCCTGTCTCTTTCATTTTGATAATACTTGTTCCCAAACTGGTTTGGCAAGTCAGTTAGCCATTACTTTCATGCCCCTGTATATGTGCAAAATGTTCTCTGACAGTGGGAAACCTCTATCCTCTGTTGCTAGAAGTTCCTGTAAAGGATATAACCAAATCACATTTCTCCTCCCAAAACCAAAAGGTCTGCCCTCCTCCCCTCACCTGCATCTTAGTAGAAAGGACCTTATCAGGCCTCGTATATAGCCTTCTTTCTCAGCTACTGTATTAGCTTCAAGGAAGATCTGTGACACTCCATGTGTAGTCTTTTTTTTTTTTTTTTTACTGTTTTGTTACCGTGAAGGTTTGAACTATACGCTTCCTTCTGCATTTTCCCTCCTTCGACATGCAATACTCCAGCTGGCAAGAAGTCTTTTTTTTTTTTTTTTTTTTTTTAATTTAAAGCTCTTACACTGTCTGCCTTCAAAAGCATTTGTTACTCTGAAGTGACTACAATTCCCAAGCATCTCCTGCTTTATAAAAATACTGTGTGTATTGGCATGATGGACTGAAGAGTTATCCTCTACTGAGGCCTACTGTGTCTTCTCTTTGTGAAAAAATCACACCTTCTGTGAGCAATCATGATGATTTTTAATTAAATATAAAATACAAACCCCTATGACAAAGAACATAATGATTAATATACATTATTCCAATCCCTTAAGTAATCAGTTGTTAAGAGTGACATAATATTAGCATCATGCATGACTAAAGTATCCAACTTAACTACCATACAATTGATCCTCCTCTTATTCATGCCATTTTTACGCTGATATATTGGCAGGGCTGTAGCTAACTCACAAATATGTAAGGTCAGGGCTGTGGTCTTTTTCCTAAAACAAAATCAAGCAATATTTCTTTGAGAACACTTGTCCTCATCCCTTGCTGCTGTCATCCTCCATATTACTTATAGTAGTAATATAATTGGAGTCAATTACATAAACATTTCAGATCATGGATGCCAAATTTGCCATTTAGACTTTTAAGTATTTCTGGTTTTGCTGTCGAACTTCTGCACCAAAAAAGAAAGAAGCTATGGACCATGTGATGTCCAATGCCTCAGTTCAGTCTATTCCTGAAGCAACTTATTTTTCCAGAAGTAGAATGTCAATGACTTTTTGAAAAAAGAACCAAAAAGCAAACACAAACAAACTAAAAACAGATAGATGTCATAGACTACTCTCCTAGTATGCAATTTCTTTTGACTCAAAGAGACAGGTTTGGGGCATATTTTTCTTTCTATGGGATGGACTTACTGGTGTATTCAAAGGGTTTCTCTCTGCTTTAGCAGTTTCCAGCCCAGGTCCAGCTGACCTGTGCTGCTCTGTGACTATTCCTAGCCTTGCTCTGCACTGTTTGTCTGGATGAGCAATGGCTTAAAATACTGTTTTTTCTTTTTTTTGATGATTGATTTCTTTGATTTCTCCCTCTATTCCCCCTACTTATTGGTGAATATTTTTAATGAGACAAGAGACAATAATATGACATAAGTATATATGTAGTTTTGTACATGGGTAAAAAATAATTTATAAAATATTCAGTACATATAGGACTCGTAATGCATAAAGAGCATTACTTGTCCATGGGAAAGCCTATCCTAACTTTTTTGAAGGCATACCAAAAATGAACAATGTTTAAAGACAAAGAAAAAAGGTCAATTTTTGTTACTTTGAGGGTACTAGGCCCTCTGTGTTCAGGTATAATTTACCTTGTAAATTTGCTGGTTTTGTTAGAAAAAGAGTTGACTGGCCTCTCTTCAGAATTATCTGCCATGACAGGGTGCTACCTCTACTAGCTGCAGAATGCCTGGCTTTGTACTGCTCGCCTTCACAATTGACTGTAACAGTTCACTCTGAGGCTAAAGGGGGGTCTGGCATCACATTTGCACCTTAAAGCTGAGGCAATAAAATAGACAAGTCCATCCAAGCGTATTACATGCATACCATTGTCTGCCACTCAGCCAGCCAGCTGTGGGGCTCTTTTTTTTTTTTTTTTTTTTTTTTACTACAACTACTAATATTATTATTACTATTATTGCAACACTGTTTTCCTTCACAGATGTGATTGTGCATGTACTTTTCCTGCAGCAAGAACATGGATACTGAGGAATGAGAGGATGTACAAGCACGGAAGCACCCAGCATGGCAAACTGAAGCCAAGAGGAGAGGGAGCCTGCTCTCTGTGTAGTTTCCTGAGACTAATCTCTGCACTCTGGAAATGGCATGAATAGCTAATGCTCACCACGAATGCTGAAAGGAGTGCGGCTCTCATCTGACTGCCTTCTGCTCCCATCGTCAGAGGGGGTTCCGGGAGTGAAAGGTCAGGGGGATAATCCTGCACCTGCAGCCTGCAGAGGGCCGGGTGCACAGTTCCCGGCCAGCCCTGCCGTAATTGATGCTAATTGTTACGCAGCCAAGGCGCTCTTCCATGGAGGAGCAGGTGGGAGCTTTTGTTGCACTTGGGACCATTATACTGATAACAAGCTTAGGATTCTCTGCACAGGCTTAGGAGTACAAAGGCACAAGCAATACTCTAGGGAGCCCCTTAAAAGGTTTACTGGGCATCTCCTAACATGATGAAGTAAAAGTCCCTGGGAGTGAGAGGGCAGAGTAAACTGAAGAATAAAAAGGGCAGTACCTGCTGGCTGCTGAAGCCCTGAACAAACCTGGAGGATATGACTTTGGGAGCTTTAAGCTGCACCTGACAGCTTCTGTGGAGACAGAGATTTTGCACTTTGTTGTCTGTGGGAAGAGTCAGGTGTAAGGAGCCACTTCAGGGACCTAGAGAGCTCCCAGGGGAATTTTCTCTGGAGCTGCCCATCTGTTTGTAAGTTTTGATGTGAAAGGATAGGTTCAGAAAAATGA
Organism: Pterocles gutturalis; assembly: GCF_000699245.1. NCBI lineage: Eukaryota > Metazoa > Chordata > Aves > Pterocliformes > Pteroclidae > Pterocles > Pterocles gutturalis. The sequence continues at coordinate 58,175 of NW_010110455.1, read as the reverse complement.
GAGGAGAAATAAAGGAAAGGAGTCTAGTTGCTGATATGATATTGGCTTACAGTCAGACAAAAAGCCAGTAACTGCTAATACTAAAGTGATGCTGGCTTTTTTTTTTTTTTTCCTTCCTCTATGCTTAAAGGGACACCCAGCTGGAAAAAGGAGTGTAGCTCCCATGAATTTGTGAGAGTGAACACAGTCTATACTGAAAGAATGATCCCAGGGTTTTGTAATACTGTTGGTGGCACTTTAGTAAATATCACAGCATTACAGACAAAATCAGGCCTGAACACTGAAGGCATTATACATAAAAATGAACACCTTAAAAAGGAAAAGAAATAGGCTAAATCAGTATGTTTCAGTATATGGTTAGTGTACCTCACATGGTTTGCAAAACGCTTGTGAAAATAGTAAAGCTTTTCTCCACAAAAGCCCACACAAGCATTCCTCTGTATTTAAGCAAACAAACAAAATGAGGGAAAATAAAAGAAGAAAACAAACAAAGTGTAGGCTAATTTTGACAGGCTTGTAAATAAGTCTGGAAACACCGTGCAAAATGGCCTGTGAATTGCTCAGAAACCAATTAGAGAGTATCTTCTAAAACCCTGGAGTAGATGACCTTTTGGATAGGCTTTTCTCATCACTGATACACAAATATGTGATTTATAATGCAATCAGTGGATTGCATTAAAAAGTTAATGCATGCTGCTTGAGGATGTCACATCCTGCATCAGATGGTATAGATTATATTGACTATTTTATGTAATTTACTGTTATTTTTTTCAGAGCCTCACACTGAGGTGTAGTTAAGCTCCTAATTTAATCATGTGTCTCTTAGCTTTATGGGATCACTGTGCCTGAGGAAGGTGACATGATGATCCATTAAGAAGTCTGGTATATCTTTAAAAATTAAAAAAAAAAAAAGAAGAAGAAAAGAAATGCTCTTGAAGGCATTAGGTTAGAAGTAGAAAGATGAGAAATTGTTTATCGAAAATCCTAAACCCATTCGTATATCACAAGGAGACACTTTCAGGTACAGATGTCAGATTACTCAGGGGTCAACAGCGGCGGCCAAACATCACCTGCTCCTCTGAATCCCTTCTAATGGTCCTGGAAGTATAAGCAACCTTTGCAATTTTAAAAACAGAACCCAGACCCTTGAATGTGGTCTGCAGATGTCAGGAATTTGGCTGAAAAATAGTGGCAAGTAAAAAAAACTAAACAAATCATGGCAATTAAATACAAACAAACACTCAACAAGCCCTAAACCACTGTCTGGGCTTCTTTTTATTTCGCTGTTCAGTTCTTGAACCTTAGAGGATTGACTTTCCCCATAGCCCGAGCATTAGCAATCAAATTATTTTTTTTGTGAAACAATTTTTGAACAAAATTTTGAAGAATTGCAGAGTTCCAGGAACTGGAAAATCTGAGCTCCCACAGCATTCATTGAAATACTGCAGAATTGGCTTCAATTTGTGCTGTTAACACACCTGGAAAAGTCAGAACCAAGATTTAAATCACTAAGACATTGGAAGGAAAAAAAAATCCCCTGTAGTAACCAGTATTCTGCTTGAATTATTATGTTAACTTCTCTGTACTGTTTCACACTAATTGAGGTTCACTGGGAAATGAACTTATGGAAAGGATACGGTTCCTGTCTTCTGCATCTCATCAACTAGGAAGTGATGAAGTGGCTTTGGGTGGCCTGGCCTACTGAACCTAGGAGACCACATTTTTTTCGAGGAAGATTTAAATCCTTAAGCCTATTGGGAGAGGAGCAGTGAAGTTTCAGGCAAATGTATACTCTCAGGTAGAAAGACTGGATTCCTAAGTGGCTCTGCAAGCTGTCCGTTGGCAAAAATAATGTACAAGCTGTTGCTCTGCTGTGGGTATGTGAGTGGCTTCAGATGAGAGGAAGCTGCTCCCAGCAGAGGCTTCAGCTGCAACTCAATGCCGTTGAATTTCTCTGATCTTTACCTCAAATTCCAGGAAAACCTGCTTGGTGGGCACTGCTCAAGGCTGACAGGCTGTACCTGGCTTGTGGGTGGCAGAAGAAGAGACATATGGGCTTAGCTGTAAGAATAATTGGGAAAGAAACCAGCTGTATGACCTCCAGATTGAGAAAGCTTTACCAGGTCTGTTTAGATCTCTGTACCTCAGGACCAGCTGCATAATCATGGCTGATCCACGGAGCAGAGATCTGTAGCCCATTCTCCACCATCCAGAGCTGGGAAAATTATGTCAGCCCACTCAAGGGGGAAACAAGTACGCCTGAGATCTCAAGGATGTTGTCTTTGAGCAGATGCAGGAGTTAGCCTTGGGTTTAATTTAACAAAAATAACATGGAGGTTTAGGATATGTTTCTAAGAAAAAATGTGGAAAATAACATTTTATTGAGTTTTTGCTTGGTTATGAACCTGGAATTCACCTTAGCTTTACCAAACTTTAGAAGTAGTTCAAAACTCTGGAGTTAAATTTTGAACAGATCTGTTGTACCATTTCCATGCAAGTGTTTCTGGTATGAAGCAGTCATTATCAGTTCTGCATTTCTGACTGACTTTTGCATTGATAAAATTATCCACATTTAAACACAAGTTTTAAAGCAAATTTTCACATCTTACCTACCAACCTCCATCATCTTAGCAATATTATCAAAAAATAATTTGTTGGTGAGCAGGATTGTCTGTGCAACACAGCACTTATTCTGTTCACTGTCACTGCAGATTTTTGCCCTCAGGTAGTCAGTAACTGGAAGGGCTAGCTTATTCCAGCTTCTTATTTCTTTGCTATGGCTTTATTCAGTCATGGTTATTTCTGAACAGATACAGTAAATGCCATCAATGTTATTGAACTGATCCTTGTATTTCTGCTTTTGCATGCCACAGAATCTGTTAACTTGTTTCAAGCACTGTGAGAAGCAGCTTAAGCAGTTTTGGGACTGCTTTGAAGACCATTAGTGTAAGTTATTAAATGCACATTGTTAATAATGGATAAGACTGACAACTAGTGTAGTAGGCATTATTCCCATTGAAGTTAACGGCTCTTTGCCAAATGAGTCTGCAGTAATTGTGCCAATTGTGAAATCCACTGGGCATAAACTGGAAAAAAAATTGGGAATGGCTCTTCAATATATTCAGTAATTATTCTCTTAACTACATTTTAAAAGTGCATCTGGACACTGGACAAAGTCTTCAGAATCTAAATGAGCCAAAGACAAGCTCTCCTCACAGCACAACAGGGGAATTGAACCAAATGCATTTATTATACTCTGAAATCACAGCTGACTTCTAGTAGCGCCAAAAAAGAGAGGTTTACACAAACTGCTCATAATTTTTTAAGCACTGATTACAGCTGAAGTGCTATTTTTTGCGTGAACATAATTTGTTACCGAGTGCCATGTCATAGAATATAAACTTTGCGTAAGTCCAAAGACTTAGATGTTATTCCAAATGTAATTATAGAAGAAATAAAGGGGGATTTATCAAGCCTTAAAAAAAAAAAAAAAAAAAAAAAGAAAAAAAAAAGAAAAAAAAAAAAGAAAAGTCTTGTACTTATTTGCTAACTTATCATTGCAGAATTTTAACTTGTAACCATTAGGAGACAGAAGAATTCCTTTACAGAATTACTGCTAGTTAAGGTAAACACAGTTGATTTCCTTGCTTTATCTTGTTCCTAAAGTTAACAAAGTATCTAGTACAAAACACTGAAATCCCTGATCAACAATCACAGGTGCAATAAAGTTCAGTTCAGTTTTTCTGAGCACTGTAGAGTTACTGAAAGGCAGAATGTAACTTCAAAGATGTCTTTGTATACTTTTTAGAAAACCTCATCTGTATAATTGCTTGAGGATTAGAGCTGTGAGAAGAAACTGGAATTTTCTATTAATGAAATTCTAGAGGTGATAAAAACACCTTGAAAGAATAACTGAGAAGTATGTAGATCAGGATGTATTACTGTACAATTGCCAGATGAGGAACATCTTTGAAAATATTTTGCGGTTATTTGGTAATACATGACTACATGTAATTAATTAATGAATGATTTTCTATACCATAAATTATGCCAAAGCCTCTTGGGGCTTTTTTTTTTTTTTTTTCTCTGTGGGCCACTGCCACCTCACAAATTAAGTACATTGCAAAAAGCTTTGCTGACTGTCTGTTAACACATGTATTGTCTGAATCTATATGTCTGCCACAAGGGTGAGTCCCAGAAAATCTTTGATACTCTCTATGATCTATTTTGCCTCAACTACTGTTTTCATACTTATATTCCTTTACCGAGTGATAGAAATAGAGAGTATAAAATAAATGTGTCTGTTCCTTCTAAGACATGTCTGTTCAAAACAACATTTTCTGTATTTGCTCAAGTAGCTTATTCTAAAAAATCAGGCTTATGCCATGATTATGTCAGTTTGAATAAGTAAATAAATACAGAATGCTCTAAAAATTTTATGTCACTTTGATCATATACGTGATTACAACATTTGGTTATAAGCAAGAAGCACTTTGGGGCTCGCAACTTATAAGATTCAGTGTCATTTCTTCCCAGTCCCATATTTAAGCAGAGAGAATATATTCCCTATCAAAATTTCAAGTTTATTGTATTTTTCCCTGTATTTCATCTCATTTGTTTTTTGGTATGTTGACATACCTTTGGTTCAGGGATTGATCGTCACAAATTGCAGAGGAGAGTTGATCACACACAAGACACTGATGATACCCTAGTCCTCAACAAACTTCAGGACACAGTGCTTTACTAAGGCATTGCTTTCTCCTTTGGTATTTCTAGAAATTAACTGGGGAACAAAGAATAGATCAGAGGGTACTGTCCAAGACTCAGGCTGGAAGCCAGGCGACGTTAACAAGGAGACTAAGGAGGTACTTAGCAGCAGTTTCAAAATCACTGATTTATCTCTGAAAAAACAAGAGCCTGGAACAAGGGTTGTGAACTTTTTCATCTCAGAAGACCTGGACCAAAACACTCATGTCCCAAAGGGTGAGAGGCTGAGCAGTGTCCTGGACTCAGAAAAGGTGTTCGTACTTCAAGATTGCCAGTTTGAACAGTGAGTATGTCAAATGGCAAGGATGGCAAATAGCAGCCTTAATCTGGGAAACTACCTCTCCCGCCACAGAGGTAACGTACAGAAGTCCACTTGCAGAGGGTTTGACATATCTCCTCTCACCCAGGAGAGTCATAGTTGGCTTACAGATATTTCTTATTGTTTTGTCTGTGGTAGTACACCCATACTGAAAAGTATGTGTTACATGACTGACACTTACTAAAATAAATCTACTATCAAATCATTAAGCCCTATAGTACCCCAGTTTTGCCAAACGTTCGTATTTGTTTGAGGTGAGGACTCAAGATCCCTAACTCAATGTATGTGTGCAAAAATGTTCTCAGAGTGATAAAAAGGCAACATACCTCAATATACTTGCTCTTATAAATACATTTAAAGAAATAACTTTTTAAAGGAACAAAGCAGAAATGTGTCCCTTCTTGGATAAAAAGATGGTGCAGAGGAAATAAAAGACTTGTACCTATGTGCTAAAATAGTCTTAACCTTTTAGAAAATTTTGAGAAAGAAGGTTTTTTCTTCTTGTTTTTTTTTTTTTTCTTTCTTTTTATTTGCTTTGGCCATATTTTCCTATTTCCCTTGTTGTAAATTTTAGCTGTAAACAATTGTGATACACTCAGAAACACTCACTTTCTTCGATGTTCACAATCTTTTCTGTTCTTTGGAAAGTCATTTGGCTGCATAGGACACAGCCCAAGGGGGCAGGCATTCTCCTGATGCATCTGTCAACCCAGAACCCAAAAGAAAAAGAAAGCTAAGACAGCTTCCATCCCTGTCCTACTCATCTCAGTCCCTACCTCTTGCACACACACATACAGACTCACAGAATACGCAGCAGTAGAAGGAAAACATTTCTGAAGACCCAGCCCACAGTCCTAACTAAACCCTGGGAATAGACAAGCTGCCAATGCTGAGCTGGTGGGGGGGAAGGGCTGTTGACCAAGGCTTCCTTACCTAAAGCAAAATGGAAAAGCAAAAAAAAAATAAATCTATTACTCTTATTTAACCCTCGTGCATTCTGTCACTTTCAAAGACACTATGGAATTCCCTGTGAATTGTGATGATTCTTTGATTAACAAAGGACTTTCTAACTCTCTACATATCCATTTTAATGATAAACTTGATTAAGATCCCACCAAAGGAAACTCAGGCAGCTACTCTGCATTCACACAAATGTAAATCTCTCTTTACTACAACAAAGAGGAACTCGGATAATGGTTTTGGCTTTGAACATCTAGACATGAAGTTTTGGTGGGGATCTCATATCACCTGAGAGACAGAATGCCCTCTGATTGCTTAGTCTAAATATATAACTAACTCACTGTGGTCCCAGAAACTGCTCATCTCTTGCAAACCTCCCAGCTTACCAGTGGTACATATTCTTCTGGTTTATACCTTTTGGGTCAGGAGAAAGGTAAAAACAGATTAAATGACACACAGGAATGCTGTTTCTCTTTTATCAGCACAGCAGATAACATATTAAAAAAAGATATTGAATTATAATGACAAAAACTCTTTCCTGTATACATTTTCCTTCTTAAGTTTTGTTATCACTTTTGGCTGGGATCAAAATACTTAGAACCAGACAATATTTTTAGGTAATGCTGTTTTGTCTGGTCATGGCTGATTCCTCAGCTAATCACCTTTCTCCTGCACCTTATTTTCCTGGAACTTGTTTGGTCAGTTAAGCTTCCTGTGTGATTTTGTGGCTCGATCATCTTGGTTTTTATTTCAGTGAAATGTCATTCCTCAAAAACCAAAGACATATTAGCACCTTCTCCCAACTCCACTTTTGTCATGTATTTATTTGGTTGAGAGAATAGTTATTAAACTTCTCTCCCTTGTACGTGTCTTGGAAACACATCAAATGAAAATAAAGTCTGCACATTCCATACATTCCTGTATTTCCATAATACAGTGGTGTTCTTAGTGATAGCTTGATAATTTTAAGCATAAATAAAAATTGGATCTTGGCAAATTCTTTAATACTTTGCCTCCTGCATGTGAGTTGTTCTAGGTTGTTATGCATTATAGCACATTTTAACAGAATTATAATACATTAGTGGTATGGAAATGAATGGGATCTGATATATATCTTCCATCCCTAAGTGGTGAATATTGAAATACTGAATTATGGTTTCAGCTCAAAGAGGTTTCTACTGGTTTAAAGGCAAAGTTTTTCTTCAAACATACACAAAGGTCCAAATTCCAGGTCTGGTCATACATCCACTTTTAAGTTTAATAGCCCCACTTACTCAGATGTAATTAAAGCAATGATTATAAACTTAAATACCTAGCTACCTATTTGATATAGTGAAACTGATAGAGCTATTCATGGAACATATGTACTAGCATAATAAACAGACCTATATGCCTGTATAAAATTTCTTAATCTTCTGCTGAAATCATTAAAAGTATTTTTTAAATGAGTAATCTATTATTTTTCAAGAGTGAACCTTTCATTTTATTTTGTTTTGTTTTGTTTTATTTTATTTTACTCACTCTCACTTTTAAAATCATCACTAACAATGCAAACACAAGTTCATTCAAACAGTGGACCTGTCCAGGTAAACATATATATTTTATGCTGTTTGTTAATGCATTTCTAGAAGTCAAAAGGTTACATCAGTTTTGAAACTGCATGAACAGCACCTCAGACCTAATTGATACACTGTGGTTTCCTCGGGCAAACCCTGTCTGAGATACAGCTTACACAAGAAAAAAAAAGCAAACCTGTCAAAGGACAGCTTCTGCTACTATAACCGCATCTTTGCTGTTATCTGTTATCTATCTCTTATCTGTTTCTGTTAACACAAAAATCTTTTAAACATTTTAATTATGGACACAAGTAAATATTCACCAGAACATATATCTCGGTTTTCAGAAAAGTGTCCTTCTGCAAAGGCATTGAATAAGTGGGAGAGCAAACTTATAGAGATGACAGCCCCTCACTGATCCAGGGTTTCTTAAGAAGGTGGGAGCAAAAAGATCCAACCTGAGCTCCATCTTTACAAAGTCTGCCAAAGCTTTAGACAGGCAGAGATCATTTTTGCCAGGAGGGAAGAGAGGGCTGGGAAGCCAGCTGTGCTTCTCGAGGTGTTTCATCATTGCGGAGTTTTCCTTTTTATTGTTGCAGAGTTTTCCTGAGTTACCTCCACTCAAATTAGGGACTTAATTCACCATAACAGAGAGTAAATTTTGCTGAGACCCTCGAGCTGGGCTGCTTCTGTGTGCTGGGAAGTTAATATGGCAAATGGGGTGGCTAATGCATTTCCTATGCAATTATTCCTACTGTTGTGCAGCACCTGTGGCAGAGAGGGGTGACAGAACACCCTGAGTCACGAGCACATTCATCACCACTGCTACAACCCAGCAACTACAAATCAGAGCCCTGTATTTATCTCAAGGGCGAGGTGTCCATCTATAAAAGGCTGCTGCTGCTAGGAAACACATTAGGAAGGGAGACCAGGTACCTCTTTGCTGTGCCACCAAGGTGGCATCATTAACCATTAATGTGTGCCTTAACACAGGCCAACAAGATGAAGTTTAAAGCCTTCCTTATTTCAGTCTCTGAAGTGCTATGAGTAGGACTCAAGTATGTGGAAACACTTTAGTTGCAGCTATCATTAGCATTTCCAAGAAGCAACTGGGTTTGCCATGTAGTTTTTACCCTATTTCTGGAACAGCTGCACATTCCTTACCCAGAGAAGACTGTAACATTTCTACTGTGCTTCTGGCAATGCAAAAATTATTCATAATATACAACAGTTTTCAAACCTCTTATGTTCTGCTATGTCTTCATAAGAGAACATTAAGCCAAAATGGAATTATATCAAATTCAGAAGCCATATTGAGATAACAAATTTTTTTTTTTAAAGCTTGCATCTCTAGTGCATCTTCCTGTTGTAGTTATTTTCCACTCAAACATAGTCCATATAAAACATTTTAAAATTTATTAAAAAGAAAATCAAACACAAGGTTTTAATTTTACAAGGATCTTTTTGCTTTCAATTCTAGGTTCTGATTTAGAGATCAAGCATTTTTATTAATTACAAAAGTAAATTTATGTACACCAGGAAGACCTTAAAATAGATTGTTATTAAGAAAACCCCTTACTGTTCTGTTGAAAATGGCTTTAAAAGTAGTTTTCAAAGGAGCAAACCTAAAAAACCACAAACAAACTGCATATCAGGATATAAGCTGACTCTTCCACTTTCATGGTAAATTGTCATAGCTAAAAAATAATTGATTTCCACTAATGAACTTTAAATATCACATTTTAGAACTAAATACAATAACATCTGTGAGACTGCATCTCTGTGTGCACATATATCTGGATAGAGAGCCTGAGAAATACAGCTGTCATCAAAACATAGGATTAAAATTGTTACATCAGTGTAGAAATACTGGGCTTCTCAACAAACTGCCTGAGTTTACATTGGGGTGTAGTGACTACAGACGTATTCAATCCTGTGTGGCTGATATTGCACTGTACTCCTCTAGCCTTCTTTAGCCAGGAGCGTTGTGTTCGAAATAGTTATTTATTTATGCAGATGAGAGGGAGATGCATAACTGCAAACACTTCCTAGTGCACTAAACATCATATGCTGTAAAATTATTAAGATTTTACTCTCAAATTCTAAGTATATCTGAAGGGAATTCTCTCTCCCAGGCTGATTCAGGGTTGTAAAGGGGCTCTGACAATAGCTCAGGGTCTAGCACGGAATTCTCTGTATTTTTACAGTAAAACTCTCTGCTGCCTTTCCTTTTTTTTCAGACTGTTTTGCAAGGGACTTCTTTCCTACAGTTTTTCAGGTATCTAGAATAATGAATTCAGTATCAAAGCAAATGTAGAAAAAGAAATAACAGTGATCAGTTCTGTCCCACATTGACCTGACAGATTTATTTCATGCTTTTGCTTATCCTCTTGACTTTTTATGCCTTCTCCATTTGCCTGAAATCCACTTTCTCCTAGATCTTTATTATTTTCAAACTTATTCTTTCAAATGTTTTTCTAAGTTTCAATAAGACTAGTCAAGGCAGTAAAAAAATTTGGTGCACACCTGCAGCTGCAATAAATCAGAATAACTGATAACTAAAGATCTGCACTCGAGGTGCTGTTGGCACCCGTATTGTGCTTGGACAATGGGGTTCACTTTGCACTGTAGAGGATGGTCATCTTTTGGATGAGTCTCCACTGGCTGAAACTTTGCGTATCTCTTCAATCCACTAGTGTCTAACCTACTCTGACTTATGCAAATGGTAAATAATCGCAGCAATGGTTGGAGGTGTCAATATTTGAATGTTTTCAGCTGTAAGCTATTCTAGTTTAAACCGATTTTCCAGTTTTGAGGAAACCTATTTGTACGTGCACAATGGATTTAGCTAGACATGTAAGCACAAATTGTTTTGCAGCCTAGCTATTTTTTCCAGGGTTTTGAAGCTCATGAAAAACTCCTCTGAATGAGAATCCAGAGTATAATGTTCTCTGTTGAAACAAAAATGCACTAAATCCTTCAAATCCTATGAAGCTACTCAATTTTTGTATTATTTTTAGCTACTAGGATTGATTTTTGCTGGAATGTACATGGCTGACTAATGCCATGACTCACTGGTGCTCCACTAACCTAAATCAAACTAGATTTGTTCTATTTTCCATCAGTGATGAAGCTCTTATGAGATGTTTGCCGGCTTTCTAACTCAGTAGGTCCCCAAGCAAAATACACATGTGTGTCTTCTCTCGTAAGTTTTTCTTTCCTTGTAGTTTTTTTTTTTTTTAATTCAACTTCCATTCAAGGACAAGTTGCTGGAGCTTTCAGCCTGTTATGATTAAGGCAAATAATTTGCCTCAACTATAAAACACTCCCTGTGGTGTGGAGGACAGGGTGGAGGGGTGCTAGGCATGAATACAGCTGCTCCTCTAAGAAATCAGTTGAAGGAAAAAGTCTTACCCAAGGGTTGTGGGTTACAGCCCCACAGCTCCTCAGTTCCACAGTCAATATGTCCATGGAGTTTTCTCCAACAGAGCTACTAGTAACTTTATGTTTCTAGCACTCAGCATCGTAACTCTGACCTCTTCACTTCAACCTCTTTCACTAAGTCCAGTCCTTTCCTAGAAGCCATCAGCCTGTCCTCAGACTTCATTCGGTTCTGAAGATTGAGAGGTAGCTTCCTTCTTCTTGACTGACAGCTGAATCTGTGGCCTTTGCGAAGGAAGGAAGTCCCTATTCATCCAAAATTTAATTCTCTTAGGAAAACAGCAATTTCAGTAAAGAAATCTGAAGATGTTACAATGTTTTGTAATAGGTGAAAGGGAAAACAGTAGTTTATTTGGCCCGTCAAGGCAGAATCTTTCTACAATTGACTTCTACTTTAGCACTTGGCTCAGCACTCCTCCAAACTACCCAGCACAATCTCATGCATGCTCTGGAGTCAGAGGCATTTACATTTGCCACTCTGCCCTGCTCACGTACTACTGCAGCTAAGGTGCAGGTGACTGAACTCATGTTTGACAGTTCAGTGCTGTCCATCTGTTCCACAAGCCTATTGTTTACTCATCTTCTGTTGGGTTTTATGCCCCATAAATTGCTATTTAGCCTGCAGCTTTAATTTGCACACTCCTGGATAGCTATTAAAATCCCATCTTTCACTTTTGACATAGCTCCATTGTCTTGTTTGTGTTTCAGGAGTAAAATATGAGCAGGCACTGACATTTCTGTGTTCTTTCAAGAGTGATACCAGCTAGAGGCAGGAAAATACATTTTTTTTTTGCTCTTCAATGCAGTGTTACAATGATTACAAAATGACAGATGTGAAATTGCTTGAAATAGTGTACACTGATTTTTGGATGTGCAAATGATTGGGTAAATTTCAGGAAAAACAAAACAAAATTTAAAAGATTGCACAAAGAAGAAAATGGGCAGAGTATTAGATTTACCATTCTTAAAACTATCAAAAATCTGTGGTTATAGAGCAGTAAAACAGAGATTTTTTTCTATTTATACTATTCTATTCTATTAATTTATCACATTTATTAAAACAATATTTTAGAATGTTCCAGTAATATGTGCAGTGACAAAGCTAACATCAATTACCTATGCTTTGTGCTTTCTAAACTTATGTTATAGTATTCAAAACATTAAAAAAAATGGCAAGTGTGGGATTTAAAGTGGTTGTACAAAGGATTTTGTCAGATTTTCCAAAACTCAAGTCTAAGAGTTTATACTAATCTCCCAGGTTTTAATATAAATATGAAATTATGACCCTAGCTCATGCCTTGGAATAATTCCAGTAATCTCAGTGGAGTTCCACTGAGGATATATTTACCTCTGTTTTTTTTCACACATTCACTTACCTGGTTCCTAACTTGCAGTCTATTATTTTGTATTCTTTGAGGGAAGAGACTGAAAAGCAAAGGAAAGCCAAGAGACTGGTATGTCCCTCTTTGCATCCACTGATAACATTTTATATGTCCTCTTCTTGTACAATCATTTACCAACCCAGATCCAAGTGCATGATTCTCTTACCAGTTTTAGAGACATAGCTGTAGTTTGCCTTGCGTTTTTACTTTTGTGCCACAGCCCAGTCGGAGTGTTTCTTCCAGAGCTAAATACTTTCTTCCTTCTCCTGTATTTGGCTCAACTACTTTGTCTTCAGATTTCTTAAGGGTAGCAAGGAGGCTTGCAGTCTTCAGGCAGAAGTGCTTGCCATGGAGCAGTGTACCAGATTGGAATTTTGAGTGACATCATCACCTGCTGTGCCTTTTTAACACTGCCTGTTATGCTATTTTCCCAGACTCAGTGCCAAAATCTTGTAGAGACATTGCAATAACTCTGTCTGCAAAAATCAGCCTTCTCTAAGTTTTGGTTGAGTTAGAGTCCAAGAGAAAGGATACATTTCTGAAGTACTCAGTACAATCATTTCCTTCTCAGCCTTGTGCTGTATATTCCCCCAATATTTACTGCTGTTATTAAAGGTTTTTGTTAAGTTGTCCATAGAATGGCAAGGACACTTTTGTGCCATGGCAGGGCAAAAAGGGGAAACATTACAGTAAATACTAAGAATAGAATTCTTAAGCAAGAATTCCATGGAATTTGGATAAATTAGCAAGAACAGATTCATAGAAGAAACAATATAACAAAACCGTTCATATCAATATTTAAATATAATCATATTTAAATGTATATAGCGTCATCCTATATGTTTGTGTGAATGGTTATGTATATCTGTGTCTTACTGTCTTGCCATTATGGCCTGCCACACGTTTCCAATCAGTCCCTGCATGTATACGTATGCCAAACATCATAAGAATCTAATCAAACAAATAACTTTGCAGCCAAGAGTTGAAACAAGCTCGACACTAAAAGATATCCCACATGCTTTACAGTTGGCAGAAATTATTTGTTCTTTTAAGCTTCAATTATTTTTTTTTAAATGAAAGTGATTCAGTATGATTGTAATCAGAAAATGTATGCTCACTCTCCAGCTTTGCAGTTCATCTGCACAGGGAAGGAGCAATGCTCCATTGGAAAAGAACAACCAGCATATTACTAAAGTCATCTTTTCTTTACAGAAGATGAGAAACCTTCAATTAATAGGAATGTTTTCATTGTGAGTTTTTGCCCTTGTGATTACTGCAGACACACAGGAAGATGGAGACAGATACAGATTTCAATGGCAGGCTGCAACAGCTGGTTTGACATAACGATAGCAACATTGTGTAGCTCTGAGAGCCTGGTAGTCAGTTGGTGTGATGAAAGATGTTGCTTCTGCAAGTACTGACTTGCTTAATACAGCAACAGGGTCCAGCACAGAATTTATACAGCATCCATCTCACAGCAAGCTTTCTGAGTTCAATGTGTCTTGGCCTACAAATAGGGTTAAATTTAATCTCAAGAGTGACATAAGGTGTCAAAGTGGGTTTCTCAAAATATTTTAGGCCACAGTTTCTGGTAAAATCCAATTTCTCCTTTAGTCTCTTGCTTCTTTAATCTACACTGAACACCAGTTACAAGCTATGATGAGCAAAATGTTCCTGTCAATCAAAGACTACAAATTTTTAAATCCAACGCTTCAACATGCTAATACTGAACCTAACAGGAAATTTCTTTGCAGATATTGTCCTTCATCTTCCAAAACCATGACATCATTGACCAGCAATCAGCAACAGCCTTTATTCTTCAACCACAGGAAAGTCAGAGAAGTCACAAGGAATAAGACACTTAAAACATCTGCCTTTTTTTTAAGGCAGATGTATTGAGAGATCACAAGGGAGCAAATAAGTTCCCATCTCCTTTGACTCTTAATGGGAAAGTGAGACCTTCCTCTCCCTGTGAGAAAAAAGTCTATACACTTGCACTCACTAGAGCTGCTGTATTTCAATTCATAGATGATGGGAGTTCATGTGCACGGGCTAGTTCAGGGTCCCCAAGCCCATAACTTTTAAGAAGACTTATCTACTGCCCAAACAGAGATTGACTCTGTAATCCCAATGCAATAAATGTGCTGCCACTGCTACAAAGAGTGGGATTTACAGTGCATGCTCACGCCAGCTTTGGTGCACACGTCAGGAAAACCTCAGAACTACAATGAATGTGTTGAAAATAGTTACAATGTCTACAAGCTGTAGATGTCTCAGTTTCTGGACCTATGGCCGCCTATGAAGGATGGCCCAATGTTCCTGTATTTCAACAAAATAAATAGATAGGCAATGAGCAGCAACAGCAGACATTTCTCTCAGAAATAGCTCTACAAGGGGAAAGGGAATCCTTCATAACAATCTGTCTAGTAAGATTTTGGAGTGGAGATAAGGAAAATACCCAGAAGGGGCACAATTTGCCTCTACTGTTCCCTTCCTCTCTGAAAACAGCTCATTCCTGTGAGTCTGAACAAAGTCCTGGTCAAATCAGAAAGAGAGTAAGGTACTTTTAAATTTCATAGCTATTTTTTTTTTGTTTTCTTTATATCTTATAAAAATCAGAGAAGCAAATTTTCATTTTAAAAATCAACATTTTTTCAAGATTGAGGTTTTAGTGGCAGCTTGGGAAGTTTCCTCTGAAAAAGCATAGCAGAGTTAAAATGTTTGCAGTTTCTTCAAAACTTCCTGTAGAAAACAAATACATTTTTTCTTAACCTGTTGTAGCAACTATTTAAAAATTTCTGACTATATTTACCCTAGAAGCCATTGTTGTGCCCTGTAAACTGACTTCACTTTCTACTAACGGTGTGTTGCAAAATACTGCAAGTACTGCTGAAATTTCAAGTACTGTATGAGTTTTCCTCCTGCTTTCCTTTTGTGGTACCTTTAGGAAAAGACTAGACTTTCCTGCTCATGACCCAGGCGCACGCCCACTGCTTCATTTAACCACTGTTGGGATTAGTATTTCTGCTCCATTCTCTTGGGCACTCCCAACAATTATTAGTCCCAAAGGAACAATTGCAGTCACTTCATTCATAAGGCTTCAATTAAAAGTCTTGAGGGAGGAGAAAGATGTATTTTTTTAAAAGCCTTTAAACACTGCACAACTGCTGCATTCTGGAGAGCTCCCTGCCATTCCTTCCCAGTTCTTGTTCCATCTTTTAGTCTATCTTGGACCTTAATTCTGGCATGCTCTAAGAAACTGCTTTTTGTTGCAGTAGATGTGTGTAATCATTTTGGTGGTGTGCTTTCTGAGATGTATTTGTGCTACTAACATTAGGTATCTAACCTCTGCACCTAGATTAGGGGACTAGTCTGACTAATGTATCTCTGTAAGTAATGGAAAGAAATAGGCTTATCCAAAGGAGATGCAGGGCAGGTGCATATTGCCAGTTCTCTCATTTGTACTGTTTAGAAGCCTTTTGGTATTCATGGAGGGTAGCAGAGGGGTGTCCAGCTCTTCGCTCATCAGGCAGGCAGTCCACTGCAGCCCTTGTAGGTCTGTTACATGACTAGCAGAGCCAGGCTTGCAGGGGGATGTTGGGTACTTCAAATTCCTGGCCAGAGGGGTCAGGAGAACAGTGCAGGCAAGTGAGACCAGCTCCATCTCATTAAGGAGAAAAGGCTTCTTGTCCTCTTCCACTTGTGAGTTGTTCCTAATCTCCCTTTCTTTCTGAAAGACAGATTGAATGTACACCATGGCTCTAAGCCATGGGAATATTTTGTTATATAACTCATAGATCCAGGATATGGATCACCCCTGCTGATAAAGGACTGTGAAAAGACTAGCTCCAAAATTTAGGTATTTCATTGCCTAAATTTGGTATGTTAATATTACCTGGTCCATTTTACCTTCATGTTACTGAACTGTTCAGTCATATTTCGTTGGGAATTATGTGAAGGAGTTTTAAACCCAATTTCTGATATACCAGGCCTTATTGTCTTTATTTGCTGTGATTTCTGCTTTACTGGAGATCAGAAACCTTGGAATTTTGCCTATTTAATATCATATAGAGGTGTTCAAGGCCAGGCTGGATGAGGCATTGAGCAACGTGGTCTAGTGGAAGGTGTCCGTGCCCATAGCAGGGGGGTTGAACCTAGATGATCTTTAAGGTCCCTTCCAACCCAAACCATTGGATAATTCAGTGATTCTATATATTCATTATTTTTATTAATATTATTTTATTAACATTATCATCGTCATAATTATTAACATTATTATTATTATTAAGCAGAAGTTGACCATTCACTGTTATAACTGCAAAATATAGCTCTCTTGGAAATCATCTCCTAAGATAAACACACAGCATCAGAACTCCTGAAATGCAGTCAACTTCTAAGCTGAATGCAGAAACTGGGAATTTTATGAGGGTGTTTCCATTGTTTATTAAAGAATATGGATGTACTAAGCACCGGAAATGAAACAGGTTCTGCATTTTAGAGGAAAAGAGATCCAGTCATGTATAAAAAATAATCTAACTGCCCTTGACTAAATAAAAAATGTTGAATAAAAGACTAGTTTGTATACTGATGATCATAGATATAACAGTCTCAGCCATATTTTAAGAGGCAGATTTATGCCAATTGTAAAATGGTTGGGAAAGATAACAGGATGTCATATGTTGATAAAAAAGAACAAAGAAGATAAACCCCACATTTTTAACATTTTCAATCAAATAACTATTTCTTTAAAATATTTTAACAACAAACATTCCATCAGCATTATGTCAATATGGTCATATTACTCATCTCAGTTCTCATGTGTTTTGTTTATGATCCATGAAAGAATTATACCTATCCAAACTGGTTTTAATTGAATTACAAAACAAAAAGAGCCTTTTCTAACTTTTTAACCTTCCTGACAAACCAGATTAGGGTCAAAAATATTTGAAGAGTCACTGAAGAATATGTTTTGATTTACCTCAGACAGGCTCAGGGGAACTTTGTTCCAGATGGTAACCTTAACCTTTTACAACAAACTGTCTATCTGTGGTAGTCCCTTATTACAATTAGATCCATATCTGTCTGATATTTTGGTGGTCAGGAATGTCCTGGTATCATACTACTTATGATAATATATTTTACATAATTTATCATTAATATGTATAAGAGCAGAGGCAAAGAATTTAATTTCAGTTTCACTTGGCTGTGAGGTTTTTTTTTGAAGTAAATTCAGTGTAAATACTTCAGAAAACAGCAGAAAGCAGAAAACATCCTCACACCTAAGTGCTTTTTTAGCAGCTTAAATGTTAACACAACCACTTCATTTCTATTTTGATTTGCGATTTTTGACCATAAAGAACTGAAGAACAGTTTTACACCAATGGTCAGTTTTAGATCTATTAAAGCCCCATATGTGTCTAAATATGAATTGTGTGCACAAAAAAAGACACTGAAATGTTCATGGAACATTAGTTGTGCTTAGAATTATCTATATTTCCAGTTAGGTTGACACAATAAAGCAAATGAAAAGCAGTTTTTACAAGTCCCGAAAACAAGAAGATTATGTTTCTAATAGCCAAAAAAATACTATATTTACCATATTAGGCTATATAACAAGTATTTATTTTTATTTCATGGAATACCTAATATGTTAGGAATCACAGCTGTTCATTTTTTAACACAGGCCACCACTCTGCATAAATGTCTTATCTAGATGATTACCAGACCCTGTACTTCTACACAATACAGATAAAATTGACCCATGTTCACACGTTTAATATGATATTGTACAGAACTTCTCCATTTAAAATGTCAAATGCAACTTTTTTAAAAGCTTGAGAGAAATTATCTCCTTCCCCACCACCTCTACTAAACTGAATCAACGTACCTTGAAAATTGAACGGCAATTTTCAGGCTGAGATTCATGGATACCTTGGTGTTTGTGGTCTATTTCCAAGGGATTTGTGTAAGATAACTAAGGAAAGTAAGAATAGTGTCAATAAGATTAAATTCTCTTCAGAAGGGTTAGCATATCTGCTGAAAGATTTTACATGCTTGTCAAATTAGGAAAAAATGTTGAAAATCACCTTATGGATGGATTTGATGAATACAGGAAAGCGTTAACACTTCTGAAGAAACCCTGCTGCAAATAGTATTATCAACCATTTCCTCTTACAAAAACAATGTTTTATTTCAAGCTACAGGCATGTTGCAAGTGCTGTTTGTAGTTTCTTTTCTTTTTCTTTATATTCAGATATTATATTATTTTTCTTAGACAAATATTCCTGCACACTGTATTTTTGACCTCATGCTTAAGGTGTTTATATTTCTTCCACTTGACTTAATTATTTAGTGAATCTGATGAAGCTTATATTTCCCATAAATCATTACATCACTGGCTGTACACATAATTTTAAATCAAAAAGTACATTATGTTTTTATATTTAATATACAACAGTCAAAATTTCACATAAATTTTGTCCTGTTCTTTAGTTTACGAATGGTTTACAGTAACAAACTTTCATTCCTGTAGCATTTGTTTGCATGGTACACAAACTAGCCTTCTCAATTTTTCAGGCACTAACTTTTTCCTACAGATCCTGTCTTGATAGCTGCTTTTCGACTAGAATAAGCAAAATACATTGTGACCAAAAACTCTGTCTGATGGCATTACCTCCAACTCAGAAGACACGGGCTTTATACCACACACACACACACAAAAATCTGGTGTTATAAAGAATTTTCTTCCACTATAATGAGCGATCAGTGTTTCCTATTTTCAGTTATCATGCTTAAGCCTTTCCACAGACCAATTTATTCTTACTTTTAGCTAGTTTGACTTTATGTAATTACTCACACCACTGTTGGAATACAAACTGGACGTACAATTTTCTTTTTACTACTCTGTCATCGGGAAAGGTTCCAATTTTTTCCTTTCTAGTCCTTGTCAAATTATTATTTTTCCCTGCAAACGGGAGAAGTTCTTGGTATGGAGTACTTTTAAAAATCATCCTTCTGTCTCCCTCCTGCCTTCTACTAAGACAAGCTTTGGAAGCACGATGAACACCATATACATGTATGGGCACCAGGTGTCTGTGGAAAACCAAGCAGTGCTTCTGTCCAGCACAGAGACAGTCAGTCTGGGAAGGTGCACTCCTAGTTGCGGGACACTGCTTAATATTTGTTTAGTGACATCTAAGATATATGTCTTTTTGTTATGAAATATCCCACTTCAGAAACTGCTGGCACAGACAAACACATTAACTATATTGTGGCTGTTTGGAGTGTAGCATGGGGAGGAAGAAATGTAGATTCATGCACAGCAATCTATCCTTCACTTTAGAGTCAAGAGATAGAGATAATCTCTCTCATTTAACTAAAAAGTTTACTTAAGAATCAGTTGATTTAAGCTCTACATTTTCTTTTTTTCTTTATTATTCCTCCAATTAATCTATAAGGCTTTTCTAATACCCTGGTTATGCAGAAGTCTGAGGACTGATGTTGGCTTATCTACCCATTTAGTACTCCTCCAATAGCCTTGTAAGAGATTACAAGACATGCTCAAGTATGCATGTAAACCTGTGAAGAGAACATGTGTCTCTAGAGGAATAAGTAGAGCTTTGTTGATTCAATACAATTTAAAAGCTCTGAACATCTTAGTCATGGGCCTGAGTCAAGCACCTATAATTCCAGGTTCCAAATTTGACTGCAAACTGTGAACTAGAGCTACCTTTATATGGGTTCTGACACGGAATTCAAAAGATTTTTTTTTTTTTTTTTTTTTTTCCCACTTAGGGAAAGTCTAGACCTAACATTTTTCTCTTGAGTGATATTTCTAGTGAACCTTCTCCTGATGTTTTTCAATAGCCTGGTCCGGAATTGGAAGTCTGGAACTGCTTCTGATCATATTCAGCAACATAGTGACCTGTGATGACATAAATTTTTCTTATCAGTCAGATGAGGGCACCTGGTTTTGAAGTATGCTGTGGTTTCCTTCCCACTGGCTGATTTTTCTTTCAATGGAACACAACGTGAATGGTAGAGGGAAGGTGATATTTTTTGACCTTTACATATAGTCAAGAGGTAGTTAGTGTAGATATCTGATCCTAAAAGCTGGAAATCCCATAGTTTGTATGTAGTCTATGATGACAGTCTGAAGATATTTTCAAGGACCACAATAATGTAGCATATTCTTTATTTCACCCTGTTTGTTACCTAAGCTAATTGGTATGTGAGAAATACTGCAACTTTAATTTTATTAGCAACCTCTTTATGTAGAGAGTATCAGATTGTGCAGATGTCTTAGCCTGTATTTTTCCTTTGATATAAGCACCAATAAAACCAAAAAGTCTTGTTATATTTTTTTTGTTAAAAAAAAATGTAGCAGAATAAGATGTGACTTATTGCTCATATTAAATGCAGCTATTCAACAGTAAGTCAGGTCCAGTCATTCAGAACTCATCACAAACTGACCGTTATGTCCCTTTCATCACAACCAGGGAAAGAAAAGCCTTGAGAATTATATTCACCAGACATAGAGCCTTAGTGGTAATGTTTTTTAAAGCACTTAATCAGGACTATTTTGTTGTAGGACAACTCCATTAAAAAGACATTCAGAGTTGTGCAGCGCTTTTCAAGTGGAATTCAGTGAATTTCTGAGAAGAATATATGTTTAGGAGTATCTAATTTTCTCCTGGATACCTCACAAAACCTCTTTGAAGTCTCCGGAGTTATAAAATTCTTCCTATTCCTGTTAGACACAGATATAAATCAGATAAAACTACTGAGAAACTGATGGCTCTCTTTAGCTGGTTCCTGCCAGTGCAGCTTACTGAAGCCAATAGAGCTGTACCTCCTTGGAGTCAATCTGGTTCCATCATTTGCTTTTGTCACTGAATGCATATGTATTTTGGCAAATTAGTTTCCAATTATCCATCTGTGCATATGCTATTTGTTTGTCCTGCAGCATCCAACATCATATATAGGTTTATTGCCCTTAAGATTGCTAAAGGCAACTGATAACAATAAGGTTATTCTTAAGGAAGAGCTACTAGATTTTGAAAACATTTCACTGAGTAATTTTCACTGCTGTGTCTTTTATAATGAATAAGTCTTTGTCATTCTAAACCACGTTCTGCACAATAATT
Organism: Pterocles gutturalis; assembly: GCF_000699245.1. Classification (NCBI taxonomy): domain Eukaryota; kingdom Metazoa; phylum Chordata; class Aves; order Pterocliformes; family Pteroclidae; genus Pterocles; species Pterocles gutturalis. The sequence continues at coordinate 36,604 of NW_010110455.1, read as the reverse complement.
CCTTTCTAGAATACACGACTTGTTTGTTGTAGAACTGCTTCTAGTGTCCAAGTACACAGTGATAATATATGAGATCAAAGTTCACTTAGTCCAGTGTCTCTTCTTTAACAGCTAGCAAAAGTTAATGCTTAATGAAAGAATACAAAAACCAGGAAAAGTGCTGGTCCCTGAGACTATCCTCTTTTCAGAACCAGTTAAAGCCAGATCTGTTCCCCTGTGCATCAGAAACCAACAGCAAACCAAAAAGAATGCTAAAGACTGGCTGATTTTTTTTGGAAAGGACATAATGATCTGGTGTCAGTTGTTTTCCTCCCTTTCCCCCATACTTATCTAGGACCTTGCTAAGCCTTTCAACAGCAAAATGATCTAAAACAGTCCAGAGGCCAAGATGACTTCTGCTAGTTCTGGAAACATCGCCCTGCCCCTGTTCCCTCACACTCCTCTACACGCATAGATATCAGGCCTGATTCAGAGCGCTACAAAGTTTATAGCAGTCTTTGCTATCATGTCATTTACTGCCATGAGATAAACTAAGTGAATTTATAAATAGGTGCAGGATAGTGAAATCATTCAGTTTGCTTTTACTAACATTGACTGTGCTTTGCTATGAAGCGAAGGAGACAAAAAAGATGGCATGTATTGTGTTTTGTATAGTAACATTATGATGTGGAAGAAAGTGCAAGTGTGCATTTTGTTACTCACCAGAGTATTACAAATGTGACTAACTTTGTCTTTAAGGTTAAAATATTAATCTATTTTATATTAGAAAGAATAACACAAAAGCACACCTATTTTCAAGGTGAATATGATTGCTGCATTTGCTGCTGCTTTGAGAATTTCATTGTGTGAGAAATCAGTCATCTTTCATGTATGGCAAAGAATATTTCAGGAAAATAGAAATACACAGAACTTATTTGTTAACTTGTTTTTCAGCTCTTACTCTGAACCTGTGTGCAGGCTGTGAGGAAACACAAACATAGAAGGATCAAAAGAGGATGAAAAGAAGCTCCCCACCCAGCCTGTCACCTCTAAAACAGACAAAAAATATTCTGGGATGACTGCATATCCCTCTGTTCTATTAACCTTATAGTGCAACAGCCTGTGAGACAACATAGTCAAACTCCTCTTAGGTCACTCCTAGCATGAGAGGGGAGAAGGCAATTTTAGGCAATTCTAGGCAATTCCCTTGGACCAGGAATTGGTAGGTTAGCTTCTGCCCCACCACCTCTACCCCAGTCACTGCCACTCCTCCCTTTTGTTCTGGATCCTCTGTCCCTTGGTAGCTGCTGCCATCTGGGCATGGTTTGCATACTGCTGGGAAGGAAGGAGTGTCGAGCCTGGCAGCAAGCACCATGTGAAGAGAGGAAAGAAAATAGCTGAGATGAACAACAGGAAAGATTGTACTTGCTTGAAGGCCTAAAGCAACTCCTGGCAGCCCTAAAGGTCTTATTATAACCCAGTGCCGTCTTCATGGACAGTGGAGTTACTATACAGTTTTTCATTAACCACACAGCTACTCAGTCCTGCATTGTTTGCTTCTGATAGCATTGGGAGTCTGTAAAATGTGATGTATGCAGTATGTTAGGTTAGGATGGAGCAGCAATTGTACTGTGCTTAACATTCCTATTGTCAAACAAACAAATCAGACAATGCCAAAAATGCAGCTTGCCCTAAAACATGAACAGCAGTCATTTGACATTGTAGCTGCTCATTTTTTAAAGCCACAAATATTCCAGAACTGAAAGAGATAGATCTTGATGTGTAAATCTTTTACTTTTCCCTTGGTAAGAGTCCTTGGGGAGGGTAGCAAGGATGTAGTGGAAAAATGTTGCACATTAAATGGATGGCCTGTTCAGCCTGTTTTGTCATTTCCATGGCTTGTATTAAATCAGTATTTGATCTAAATAAGATGACACTTAGAAGATGTGTTTCAGAGCACTGCTTGAAGTCCTAGAGTGGGTTCAATGCTTGGTCCAAATGTGCTGGCAGTTAGGACTGCAGCTTGCCCTGTACACTCAGCAGTGTTAAAGCAGGAGAAGCGGAATCTATCTGTCTTAGGTTTTCCCCTCCTCCAATAAATACATCTTTACTGTAAGTTGGTAACATTCCTGGATACTGAACCAGGCATTCAAAAGCTGTTGTTTAACGCTGTTACAGCTTTATGCTGTGTATCCAGGTATATTGATGCTCTGTACTCCAGGTGTAGCTGCATTTCAGTGGTGAACTGAAGTGTTGCTTATACTGGGTACTGTTACTGTTGTTGTTTTTAATTAACAAAGATTTTAGTTTTATCCAGACTCTGAAAAACAACATCCCTTTACTGAGACTGAAGTGTCACAGTATAACCCACTCTTCAAAAATAAGTGCCCTAGGAACAGGAAATGGGAGTTGTATTTGTTCCCCTTCAGGCTTCTCATTCAAATGGGTGAAAACTTGGTTTTAATTAAATGCACAGAGAATAAAATACTTTTAAAAGGATCTTTAAAACAATAATGTTTAAGACAAAGAAAGAATACTCCCGGTGGCAAGTTTCACACTTAGATGAAGATTCCTTATATTTGCGATATCAGCAAACAACACCTTCTGATGAGTAATGGTTTGGTAGAGTAGCTTATGACTTCAAAAGATTGAAAAGCAGTTTTGTTTTGTTTAGTGAAGAAAGCTTTTAATTTCTTTTTTTTTTTTTTTTTTTGGTCTAAATGGAAACTTTCATTTCTTTTGAAATTTTCCTTTTTTTCAGTGAAAGTCAGGAGAAAACACCATGCCGTTCTCTAACAAACAATGTCAAAACAATTTCATTACTTTCAAAAATATATATTTTTTAATGAAATATATTTCAAATGTGAAATACTGTTAATTCCCTTCAATTTTCTGTTCAGAAGAGTAGAATATTAACTTCCTAATTCTGAATGGAATGAAGCTTGAATTATTAACCTAAGGCTAAGCCAGGTTGTTAACCTCAGATAAGTAATATTTTTGTACTCTCTGAGAAAAGAAGAAGAGCTCTTTATATGTGAAGTACACTTCTGGTTTAGTAGTGACCCCACTGGTGTCTGTGCTGCAATATGAACACCCTGCAAGGAATACTGTATTCACAGGATGAATTTCAGTGCCTGAGCTTGTGCAATTCTTTGGCAAAAACTGCAAAAATTAAATCAGTTCAAATGGCTTGGGTTTTGTTGGGGGAAGGGTGAATTCATAGTATCGTGTCATGTGTTTTCATTTATTTCAGTGAGTAATGTATGTGTTTCAGGGCTAACTCATACACACAAAAAAAGATGTAAAATGTGATGAAAAAGGAGCATTACAGAAAAATTCTTTGTTATTCTATAAGCCAGAGGACAGTCCAGTCTTTCTGTTCTTAGGAAAGACTAAGTGTGAGAGAGTGAATACTTCAAGTTGGGAGGACTGCAATCTTTAATTGAATCAGTAAGTAAAAAAGGTTAAGTAAGCCCTTGGGGCAGGGACTATCTTTCGTTATAGCCTTGTGCAGCACCTGCCACAACAGTCCCTCCTTTCCATTGGGGACTCAGGGCGTTACTGTGACGCAAGGCGTAAAACCAACAACAACATTGGGGGGAGCAGAGGGCTGGAAAGAAAAAAAAAATAAAACACACAAAAAAACCCCCAAACAACACTTAATATGCAGCTTCTCTTTCCTTCTCTGGTCTTCACTACACCGTGGATTAGAGGAGAAAACTTGGCCACAAAATAGCAGAAGTAAAACATTTGATGTATTTGAGCTGTGAGGCAGGAACCGGTTGCTGCTGTAAACCCCATAGCCCCACTTGTCTCAACTGGGTGGAAAACACTTCCGTTAGTAGAGAGTCAGCCTCGGAGTCTCGTTTCCTGTTTGTATCCATCACATCAAGGAATCACATGCAGAATGATGCTTTGTGGATGAAGGATTGCTTCATAGCTGGAAATTTTGTTGATCAGGTTAAAACCAAGGAAATAATTCTTCTGCAATATGTTTAAACAGAAAACTTTTGTGAAGTTCTTACTGTGCTTGTAAACCATTCTAGAAACAGAGACGTCAAGGAAAAGAAAAATACAAAGAGAAAAAGAGAGAGAAGAGAAAAAAAGAGAAAAGACTAGAGGGAAGGGGAGAAGGAAAGGAGCTGGAGGTGACACTCTATGGAAGCTTTTGCTGTCTGAGGCATGTAGGATCAGGCTTGATCTGGAACAGCCACTGTATTCAGGACATTTAAATTCTAGCAGCACTGAGAAACAGAATTTCCTGTATGGTTTACATATGTATGAAGGACCCCTAGAGGGGTCCCTGAGAGGATAGGGAAATTTTCCATCATGAAAAGATATAAATTTGTCTTAGTTTCTTCAGTAGCCATTTGTACATATTGCACACCATGGGTGACCTACAAGGTAGAAGTGTACCAAACAGCATATTCCTGTGGACTAGATAAAGCACCCTTCAGTTATTTTGTACACAGTTTAAGTTCTGCGTGTACAATTTTGATCTTTTATACACATACCAGAAAAATTTTATTCCTTTCCCCCCACTCTGGCCTTGTAAGAACTTCTTGTCAAAATTTTTCTATCTATGTAGAAGAACAATATACATCTCTTATTCTTATTTTCTCATTCTTGTACTATGCTCTTTTGGTTTTTACTAATGGCAAAAAGTTAAAAAAAAATATGACTGGTTATTGCTCATGACTATCCAATACCAGATTTGGGTAGAGTGACAAATAACATTTATATACCAACTAAACATACTTTTGTGAGCAGATTGCATCTTCTAGATTATATTAAACAAGCTAGCAAGCATACTCTAACAATCATGTCAAAAACAAAAGGTTACTTCCTTCTCATGTAATTAGAACAGGAACTACCAGCTTTCTGTGATTTTGCTGAGGATCTGTTTCCATATACCAAATGTAAGCAGCATTGCCTAGATCTTTGTGTCTTCAGACGCCAGCGCTAGACTTGTGCTCAGAGAAACAAGGCCTACACTTATGGTGATCCTCAGGGCATGTGTATTTTCATTGCCCTATGGTGTTGGGCATACAGTTGGATCTTGGATGCTTTGGACCTTATTCCCCTGAAATCTTATGCACTGCTACTGAAATAAACAGAAGCTTTGTCCCAGATCTAAGAAAAAACCCATGAATGTTCTCACATTTTGGCTTTTAGAACTATGCAGTAGAGTCTGTATCCCTGAAATGCAATTATGAAGACTTCCTGTATAACACTCAGGGGTGTTATACAGCCCTTAACAAGCTATGTGACAGGCAGTGTGCAGAGTGGGGAGCCACGTAAGGGTGCCTGCAAGAAAGTGCTTATCATGGAGAGGCCATCAGGAGACATCCCTTTCCCATGCTACACCAGAGCCCTAACCCCTCCTCTGTAGTGCTAACCTGAAGGAGGCACTGGTAGAAAAACATAATTCTTCCTCTTTTTTTAAAAAAAAGTGCTAACCATCGTCAGCTTCCACTGAAATAATTTTTACTCAGTGAACTCCCAAGGTACTTACTGCCACAAGCTGACCAGCTAAGTCTGGCAGTGAAATGACTTGTTTGTGCATCCAAAGTGGGGGTTAAAGATGAACTAGCCATTGGTATGTTCAACACTGAGCTGGTAGGGATCTGCAGAACCTGTGCTCTTGGGTGAAGTGAGATACTAAATTCTGGTGGTAAGTATTGAGTTTAGGTGTCTGAAATATAAATGATAGGAAGGCAGGAAGGGATAAAGGGATCATGATTTTTAGACTCATCTCCCTCAATCCTACTATTGTGACATTAAGACTTTAGAGTTATTCCTGAGTTTGGACCTCTGTCCTTTTTTGAAGTGAAAGTCCGTAAACATGGAAAATGGAATTTCCCTTAAATCAGTTCCCATACTTTGTCTATAATGAGCCCTGCTGTTTATACAGGGAAACTTGCATTATGCCGAGTGTGAGTTGAGTCACCAGGAAAAGCTTTAAAATTAGATATTAATCAGCAAGCTTTACAAGCCCTAATTACTAGGTACTTGTGAAGATTATACTGCATGGATGATGAAGGAAATAGATACACATCCTTCTCACTTATTCCAGTAAACAAAACTAGACATGGCTTAGTGAACAAGCTAACTTGTTTTATTAGATACCTAATACTGAGGTGCTCAAGCTTCTGTACCCTAAAGGAAAAGGTTTTACTAGCTTAGAGGCACGTCCCAACGTGTTAAGTGAAGACATAGCTAGCAAGGGGTTCATTGAGAAAAGCGTGTATATTCAGTAATGAGTTCTTTACCAGTAACATTCAGGTGTCTCAGCAGCAAGTTGCACAATGACTGTGTTGCTCCCCATGGAAATCATTAGATGTAGTACACTAACCTGCTCTGACTTCTTTTGACTCTCCCTTTTTATGATACTGTCAAAGAGAAATAACTTAACATCCTTTGTTGTCTGAATGTCTAAACTAATTACAGGCAGGCACTAAAGTTGTGTTTGCTGACTTGGCTTCTGTTGACTCAGCTTCTTCAGTGTTTAATGAACTTATTTAAAATCAAGAGTACTGAGATGATTTTGCATACAGAATGTATCTGATGTGACTACAGAACTGTTATTTATCTAGTGGGTTCTATACCACTTATACATGATTTGGAAAACAAAGAAAAAAATATCAGCTGTATCAGTGGCCATAATTCCCAAGATATCTTCTCTAATTTATAACAGTTTTAAATGTCAGGTTAAATCACCTATATGGAATACTTGGATCTTAATTGATATTATTATTTTCCTTATCCTATCTTTTAGGAATTCATTATTTTGCTCCTCAGGGATGTAAAGCACACCAAAGGTAATACAGAGGGACATAAAGGTAGAGGAGATCCTAGATTATACCTGTTCTGTTCTGCAGCTCAGAGAACATCAAGCGCGCAGTGGGAAGGATCTCTTAAGGAAAAAATGTTAGTTCCTGCATTTCTCTCAGGATGAGAGGATTCCTTCTTCTAACACTCATCATGGGGTGATTGGATGTGCTGGAGACTCTCACAGTTAGATTGTGTGTATGTAGTGATAGACCTAATTGCGGTTATGTTTTTTTCTTCTCATTTTTAAAATGACACTTGCAGGGACATCTGGATGACTCAGTAGACAATATTTATAAATCTCAGGAAGATTCAGAGGCGAAAATTCCTTAGATGTAATGTTCAGGGAATGCTTTGTGAAGTGGTTAACAAAATAGACAGAGGAAGTTTTAAAGAAAACAATATTGATAATAACTCTAGCTTTGCCCCGCTCTGCTTCTGAAAATGACTGTGTTTTATTTGCAGGATAGACTACTAGGTATCTTAGTCCCTCCTTCCCTTCCTCCCTTCCTTTTGTCCTTCCATCCTTTCATCCTTCTGTCCTTCTTCTGTTTATCTCTTCCTCCCTTCCATTCCTTCTATCCTAAGCTAGACAGAGAACACAAGAGGAAGACCAGGGTCTGGTATCTGGAAGCAAGAGGAGAGCTCCGGCACAGCGGTGAGGCACCCAGGCACGTGGGTAGGAGTTTGCCTCCTCCCTCACTGAGACAGGGGAGAGCTGAATCAAGGGAAGAATACTGCAATTTGCTTATGGCTCTGTCCACAGAAAAAATCTAACTGTTTTATTTCCCACCCAGATAAGAGGAGCTTAGAAGCTGGCTGTGCTTTTATGTTTTCTCCACAGAGTTCATTCTCTTTGTTTGGCTTCTAGGGCTACAAAGCCAGGTCCTCTACAAAAATTGTGATAAAACCACAACTGACTCCATTAAAAATATAATGCTTGCAAAATACATGCGTTGTGGGTTTAATGACAGTTGTCTGAGGAGTTATGAAGAGTTCCTTAAATTGGCAAGGTCCCAGATCTTGAGGTGCATGTATTTTATTAGGAAATAATATGAGGAGTTTGAAACGGATTTTGTAATGAAAATATGCAAGTTACTATAATTGCAGTGATACTAGCTGGTGTCATTGTAATGTCATGAATGCTTATTCTTGTACAGCAGCCACAATGTGACATAATTTATAGCAACTCGAGGATTTGTGCTGTGCAAAAAAGAAATTGAAGACACACTGCTTTGAGAAAACAAATCACAAACTATTATTCTCTGCTTAATCTATTCTATACTTTCTGTAGTTCATTTAATTACCAAGAATTATTGTCAAACTCATGTTTTTGCATCCTGAAAAGGGCAAGTGCAGTTTGAGAAAGCAAATAAAACACTCCTAACACATTTAAATTCTCCTAGAAACCTCTAAGTGTTGGCTTTGGAGGAGTTTTCTCTAGTGCGAAGGTTTACAGAAGGACAGTCATTGTGTGTCTAATGTTACATGGCTTTCTGGAGAAGAGGGTTTGCTTAGTCATTTACACTTCTGTGATTTTCTTATTGTTATTATATGAAAAGTACTACTTAAAATAATCTGCTTCATTAGCATCATGGATCATAAGATGAAGTAAAAATCCACTCTGCTGTAACAGCCTAAAGACTTCCTCTGTATGAATTTGTGTAATTTCATTTTTAAGTAACATAATTCCCTGAAATGTGTTTAAGTATGAGCACTCAGCTAACAAAGACACCTCTGAGTGAGTTTGCAGGGTGAAATAATTACAACTTAATCTTTTCCTTTCTTTAAGACATTATATAGCAAGGTGCTATTTCAGAAACTGGAGTGAAAAGCCTTTTTATGACAGAAATGGCCACTATCTTTCATACTAATCCTATTATGCCAGTATGAGCATGAAGTCAATCACTTGTTTTGAGCAGATTCTATTATATTTACTGACATTTGACCATTTACATGAAATTGCTTATCACTACAAAATTATACTGTTTTTAAAGATTGGATGAGGTGCCTGAACATTTTTCCCTATTATTCATCCATTTTTAATGACAACTTCAGAAAGACATTCTTGGACCTGTCTTGTCACAAATGATTTTATAATCTAGCTGTTCAAAAGTAGCCATGACATGTGGTCTCATAGTTGAAGCCAAGCCTTGATATTTGTCTCAATAGTTAGGAAATAGGGGGTTGGAAATCTCTCCATCACAGAGTGAGCACCAGACACAGGCCCATGAATTGTGAGTGGGTATTTTCTCATTAATCTATGGGGAAATACTTCCTCCTGGTCTCTTTTGAAAGCAAAAATTATTCCTCTTTCCTGTTCTGTCCTGTTTCCTTTTTCTCCTTCCCTGTAACCTGTGCTGTTTTTTTTTCGAACAAAAGATTTAAATTTCCTCCCTCAGGAGAAGGTCCTAGACAGTATATACAGGTCTGGGGAAGCAAGTGTCGGACTATTCAGCGCTGTGGTATTGAATGTTCTTTCTGCACCTTTGGACCTCAGTTCATCCTCTGTCAAGGGGCAATTATTGCCTCATTGTAGCTGTGCACAGAAGAGGATACTAGTTGGAGTACTGCGTCCAGGTCTGGGCCCAACAATGCAAGAAGGATGTCGAGCCGTTAGAGGGAGTCCAGAGGAGAGCCATGAAGTTGATCAGAGGGCTGGAACACCTCCCATTCGAGGAGAGGCTGAGAGAGTTGGGGTTGTTCAGCCTGGAGAAGAGAAGGCTCTGAGGAGACTTAATAGCAGCCTTCCAGTACCTGAAGGGGGCCTACAGGAGAGATGGGGAGGCACTCTTTATCAGGTTGGGTAGTGAGAGGACAAGGGGTAACGGGTATAAGCTGAAAGAGGGTAGATTTAGGCTAGACATTCGGAAGAAATTCTTTACTGTGAGGGTGGTGAGGCACTGGCACAGGTTGCCCAGGGAAGTTGTGGATGCCCCATCCCTGGAGGTGTTCAAGGTCAGGCTGGATGAGGCTTTGAGCAACCTGGTCTCATGGAGGGTGTCCCTGCCCGTGGCAGGGGGCTTGGAACTTGATGATCTTTAAGGTCCTTTCCAACCCAAACTGTTCTATGGTTCAATGATTCTATAGTTGAGCATGTACGACAGCAAGAAAGGCAAAATGAAAACATAAAGAGGATTAGTTTGCCAGAGATGATAATGAAGGCAACAAAAAAATACCAAAAGAATAATCTGAGAGGCTCCTAAATCAGGATGAATAACTCCTCTTTTCTCATGCCTTATAATCATAAGTGCATTGATCCCAGCATAAATAAAGCCCAACATTTTATTGAGAAAAAAATATTTAATTGAAGTAAAAAGGGCTTCTTGATTTGCTTCATGATCGTGGAGGTCAGCCATTTGCATTCTACTTGCTGGCTTTCTAGGATTTTCCTAGGTACTCACGAATGTACATAAAGTCTCTGCCTGAAATACGGTAGAGTATCAAAAAAACACCCCTGTTTATTTGTTACACCTAAATATAGATAGTTGGGGAAGTAAAAGAAGAATGTTTGTGACGAACTGTGAACATTGCTTGGCAAAAAATGATTTGCCTGTCTAATTGCTATTTCCATAGTAATCTGCTTGTGTTCTACTTGTCAGATATTCAGTTAGGACTGTCAGCCAGAATGGTAATTCTGGCTAAAAATAGGACATTTCACATTTTTACATGAAAACAACTGCTCTTTTTAGTGAGTTCGCTTTCTAGAAAAAATGGGACTTATTTTCTAATGTATACAATATAGGACTGCTACAGCCTAGATCATGACATCTCTGTAAATGTGCTCCTACCCTGTATAGAAAACACAGTGATTTCTAGAAAGATGTGGCTTCTGCACAGACCTTGCTAAAAACAGCTTCGAATTTCCTGGATTGGACTTCAGAGGATTCTATTTATGCCATATGATATAGCATGATATGATATGATGTTATGGTACAATTCAATATGGTGTGCTATGTGCCCCTACAGAGCAGCCCTCGCATTCCCTTTCTTCAGTCAAGGCTATGTCCTCTCTTGATCAGGTCTCTCAGTTCCATGAAAGGATCCAGCAGCAGCTTTGGCTGTCAGTGATGTACATTTCTAAGTTACCTGGTGCAACTTGGTGCATTGTATATGTTGTAACAATCACGGATGGAGAAAGAAATGAAGGTCTGAAAAATTCCTGTCTTTACAAAACCCCCAAACATACACAAGCAAGCATGGTCCTACTGCTTTGGGACTGGGTATCACTGAGTTAATTAATTCCTACTGAATTCTAGGGGTTATTGTGTCTGTTATGATGTAAGCAGGAAATATAACACTTCAGAGCAAATGAAATCTCAGCACACCTAGAGCTATAATTCTGTCTAAATGATTGCTTAGAGATTTATAACTCAGGATATCTACCATGTTTCATGTTTAGTGCCCTTCTAACCTGATGATAAAGCTGAGGAACATTTGAGGAATAGTGATGTAGAAATACATGCAGCGAAAGGCCACATAAGGAGAAAGTCTTTGCCCACCTACTTCCTCCCAGAGTTCTAGACGGATATCTGTCTTTCTAATTGTGTGAGGTTTGTAAGTCTTCTAGACAGCTGAATCCTGACTAGGCTGTATGATGGAAAAGCACTGTGGCTGAAATGTGTGTTGATTATTGGTCAGGAGTCAGATCCAGATAAAGGCAGAAACCTTAGATATCTTCACATAGCTGCCTACAAGCAAGTACCTAAGTTACAGCAGAGCCAGCTCCAATTAAAGTTAATGGAAATTTGTGCAGTATAATCAACGGAGTCTGAACAGTTAGCTAGCTCTCCCAAAAGTAGACACTGATGGTGCTGATGAGTTCTCCACTGAATGTAATGGAAGCTTAGATACCTACCTCATCTGTAGACAAATGCATAAAGGCACTTAAATGTAGGTCTCTTAATCAAGACATAAATCTCACCATTGCAGTCTAACTTTAGAATAAAAGCAATAGATTGACACAAACATACACACAATCTCAAGGGGGAAAAAAATGAGAGATGAAGAAACTTTGTTTGTGCAGTAGGTCATATGCCTAATCTGTGGAGGGTAGAGTCCAGCTTTGGGAATACTTGCTACTCCTGTAAGTGTGTATTTATTTGCATTGTTCTATAAGGTGCTCATATGTAGCATACAGATGCATATAGTGGCATTCAACATATTTATATTCAGCTGTGTGAAAATTTAGTGTCTGTCTGAACTTCTTGTTCAAGCTCCCTTTCCACGTGGTGAGAGAGGGCACTTCTGGAGAGTAAATCATTCAACTCTGAGACACCAGTTGAAAAGCCACAATCACAGACCACTTTTCAAATAGAAAGCTCTGTATAAAAGCACAGGTGAAAAATAACAGCCTCTTGAATACCATATAGAGATTTTCCAGAAAGGCAGATGAGAAAAATTAAAATGTGTTCATAGAAACTACTCTACCCATTGAATCACAGCACAACGTTTTTCAAAAACAATTAGGAGTGAAGAGAAATGCTACAGAAATAAATTTTTGAAGAAATACAGGTGAGGCGATCCTGGTTTTGTCAAGTCCAGAGAAAAAGACTTTCAGCAGCTAAGACACACTTGGGAGAGCTTTGGATGCATAAACCACTCCTGCCATCATAAAAAAGGTGCTCTGTTTTGGTGAGCCAGTTTAGCCTATGAAGTGGATGTGAAACTTCCTTTGATTTCCAACAGCTGATAACACAGTGGCCTGAGGCCCTGGGAGAAAAAAAAAAGCAAAACAAAAAACAAACCTCTAACTTTGTGATATGAAACTTGACTCCTGAAACATTGTCTGTAAAGTGAAAAGATTTTATTTATATTTATATTTTGTCTTTATTTTTACTTTGTTGCTCTATAGGCCTGGAGTTACACTCATTCAAGCCTGAGAATCTTTACCACATGCAAATAAGCTGATTACACCTGAAAAATCCTGGGTTTGATTGTTTGGTTGGGTTTTTTTCTGGTAAGGTTAACTTTCACATAACAAAGTCATTCCTACATGGAATAATGCAGTCCATCTTAACAACAGATCATTTGCAAAGCAGAGAAGCACAAAAAGAAAATATAGAGCAAACATGGTTTTGCCATGGGAGGTGAGAATTGAGCTCTAAGTCCATTCCAACCAGTACAAGCTGTGGAGCAGGTCATCCTTCACTTTATGGTTATGTTTGCAACTACACAGATGCAAATTTTCTTTCCTTTCTCTCCATACTATTCTGATCTGTACCTGTACCTACACAGCAAAGGTTTTGAGAGGCACAAGGTCACACCTTCAAAAAATGAGCTGCCCATATAACATAAGCTGGACTGCTAAACCTCAAATCCAAAGTTCTCAATTCATCTGCAGAACAATTTGTGAGAAACCTGTGCAGCCAAAATTTGCTAATTTTCATCAATCATAGTAATTTCTAGTGGTGAAATAGTAATCCTTCAGCTTACAACCCCTTCCAAATTTCATAATTAATGTGTCAATTATATATAGTGGTTTTAATGATGCAGATGCCTGTCATTTATATAAAAACCACAAAGCCACATAAAATAATAATTACATTAATTTACTTGGATTCTCGTTCAGAAGCAAAATAGTGACTTGCACATGGCATAATTCCTTGAGCCATTGGCTTAAAAATGTATCTTAAAAGTATCATCACTCTGGAGTATATATTTTCCACGAACAAACTCCAGTGATGAGTTAGTTCTCTCTGTGGGCCGTGGAAGCTAAACCAGGAATCTGTTCTTTAGAGAAAGAGCATCGGTCTTTCTATTGTCTGATGAAAATAGAGAAGGCTGTCAGAAAGAAATAAGGCAGATCAGAAGTCATGAATCACTTACAGAAAATCTGTGTCATGAGTTATGCAGAAAGAGAAGCTGAGTAGCCAGGAGTTAACGTTGCTCAAGGATGTTGTGAGTGTTTAACAAGCATCAGTAAAAGAGGTTTGAGTGGTCAGTCAGGGACATAGGGGAAAACCTAGTGAGTTAATTTATACAGTTCCTTCTTCTCCTCATTCACTAGGTTCGCTATAAAGATGAGTGTAGAAAGCTTTCCTTGCTGTGGTTCTGAAACACATCATCTCTGTGGCCTGAGAACAAAGACCCGAGAGAGCTGTCAAAGGTTTATCTGGCTGGGTCAGCCTGGTCGTGCAGAGGGCTAATTCTGAGGTCACTGGTGGACAGCATCTCATACATAGTGACAGTGACACAGAGCCAAAAGTATGTCATACACTTCAGTGGCCATAGGTACTCATTGCAATCTTCTGGTGGCGGTGGCATTTCAGCTGTCAACCTGAAAATACAAAAGAGGAAAAAAAACCAACAAAGTTGAAGATGTTTCATTCAAAATCTACTCTCAAAAATCAGCATTCCTGTTTCCCAAGTACTTTTTATTTGCACAAACTATGCCATTCAACTGGACTTTTTTCTTTTTATGAAGGAGGGAAGGCAAAAGGGAACAAGGAGGGGACCTTGCACTTGAAGGCAAAAGAGATAAAGCTTTTCTTAATGAAAGGTGCTTTCTGGTGTTCCCACTTACTCAGCAGTTCACAGGTTAGAGTTCATGCTGAAGAGACAAACATCTCACCCAGGTTCAGCCCATCTGTCTGCCTTTAGCAGGCTCTCTGCATGGAGGAGGCTGAGGACAGCTGTCATCTTCCAGGCTCAGCTGTGCCTAGAGGTTTCCACTCCAGCTACACATCGCTGTGCCTCCCCGGAGGCTGCTGATGCCCTATGCTGGCTGACTGACTGCATTAGCTCCCTAACCTACTCTGAGGGGGAAAAAAAAAAAAAAAGCAAACAAAAACCAAACCACAGGCTAACTTCAAAAGTTTAAATAATAACTAATTACTAATTTGGCCCATGAAGACGAATGTGTGTTAAGGTGTTTTCTCTTTTTTTTTGTTCAGTAGGCATTGTGGAGAAGAGACAATTTTGTCAGTATGTGGCAAAAATGCAGCTTTAGATGAACTTTTTTTTCTCTGACATAACAGTTTAAGGTATATTTTTGTTTACTACATCAGAGTCAAAACCAATGATTTATCAAAGCAAGAAATACAGGTGTCCCACATTTGAGATAAATGATCCCAGCACTCTTGAAGTCTCATTAAGAGAATCCAGGCTATGGACGAGTGGCTGGGACTCCTGCCACACCATAAGGTTTTCCCTGTTCTTAACCAGAGTGACTGAAAATATGTTTCACACACCCTCATTGAAGAGATACAGAGTAACACTAGGCTACATGATGAAAAGATAACACAACTTTTAAAGAGCTAGAAAGAGGATCCCCCTTGTGTACTTTGTATGTTATTTCAACCTACAAAAATATATTGTCTTTCTGAACTCCGTGCAATTTTTAGAAAGGCCTGTTTTTGTGTGACATTTGGAAGAAACAGATTTGAACATGTGTTAAGTACTTTTAAACAAAATACATCAGAAAGGATAACCTTGGACCTTCATTCAATATCTTACCATTCAGAAACCCTTTGATTCAAGTGATACCACTGTGAAACTGTATTTTGTATAATTTCCAGGAGTAAAGTATAAATATTTCCAGCAAAACTTTCTTAAAGTAAATTTGTTTGCTAAGTGTGTTTCTTCCTTTTTGGAGCTTGTTCCTGTTATAGGAAACATTTTTTGTTTTAATGGAAAAACAAAATGGATAGATTCCCCAGATTTTCATTTCTACCTCTCTGCACACTCACAAAACCATAATGTAAGGCATTTGTGACAAATCCCCAAGAATAATGTCTGAGAGCTCCTTGCCAGAATATCAGCCAAGAATACTATTTCTGTCACTTCCTGTTTCTCACCACGCTGGAAAGAATTGTAAACATGACATTTCTCCTACTATTTGTGCACTTTTGAATTCTGGTCTCAGTGGGAACCAGGAAAAGCACAAGAACACAATCCTAACTGATGTAGAGAAAGGGGGAGATGAGATTCAGCACAAATGACCATTTAATTGCTTTAGATTTGTGTTTCTGGACAAAATATTGCTATTCAAGGCTTATAAGGCATTTTCAGAATATGTGGCCTGTTTCTGACATCTGTTTTAGAATAGGATGAATCAGCTCCTAGGTGTGTTCATTTCTTTCAACTACCTACAAAGGTATGACCAGCTCTGCTGCACATGGTTACACTGCAGATGCTAGTTTTCCTTTATCACAGTCACAGTAATAGAATCATAGAATCATTTAGATTGAAAAAGACCTTTAAAGTCATCAAGTCCAACCATAAACCTAACACTGCCAAGTCCACCACTAAACCATGTACCTAAGCACCACATTTACCCGTCTTTTAAATACCTTCAGGGATGGTGACTCAACTACTTCCCTGAGCAGCCTGTTCCAGTGCTTGATAACCCTTTTGGTGAAGAAAATTTTCCAAACATCCAGCCTAAACCTCCCCTGGTGCAACTTGAGACTGTTTCCTCTTGTCCTATCCCTTGTTACTTGGGAGAAGAGACTGACACCCACCTCGCTACAGCCTCCTTCCACGTAGTTGTAGAGAGCGATGAGGTCTCCCCTCAGCCTCCTTTTGTCCAGGCTAAACAACCCCTGTTCCCTCAGCTGCTCCTCATAGGACTTGTGCTCCAGACTCTTAAACAGCTTCGTTGCCCTTCTTTGGACCTGCTCCAACACCTCAATGTCTTTCTTGTGGTGAGGGGCCCAAAACTGAACACAGCATTCAAGGTGTGGCCTCACCAGTGATGACTACAGGAGCACAGTCACTTCCCTAGTCCTGCTGGCCACGCTAGTTGTGACAATAGCTATGCTTCTTTTAGTCATTGTTAATCACTGAGGAATAAAGACATTGCATGTTTATCATCCTTGAGTCTTTCTCTTTTTTTCACTGCTTCAATGCCAGAATCAATTCTGCACCACAAAGGACAATCCTAAATACCTGTTTGACAGGCTGTTTTGTGTATGGTATAATCTCTAAACACAAGTGTCTGCCCTCACTCATTTAAGCAAAGGCAGAAAAGGAGCCCAAAGAAGACAAAACACCGTGACTCTGACCATACGGAACAAAAAAAAAAAAATACCCTTTGTTACAAAAGACATTTGTCCCTGAGTGTTTGTTCAGTAATATGGGTCTGATTCTGCAGCTCCTGGAATTCAAAGAAACTTCTGCAAAGCAGGGTTTCTCTGTTAGGAAGGATATTATTCTACACAGGTTGTCTACTGTAAGAGAAGGGTTTCTACTAACTTTATTACCCCATGCTTAACTGATAGCATCTTGTGAAAGCAGCTGTATAATAAAGGTATCAGACAAAATCTGGGAACAATGATCTCAAAAATCATCATTGCTACTGAATGATTCATGCATTAAAAAAAGGCTGTATGTATTAAATATTGAAATATTGGCCAATTAGGAAAGGACTCTGATATTTTTGGGAAGATTTGAATGTAATCTAAAGCTAACCTGTGGAGTTGACTGTTGGGAACTTAATTACAAAACACATTTCCGTAGTAGATCTGAAATAGCGTGCTTGAATTTGTGCAAGTTAATTCCTGATTGAATTTACAGTATGCTAGGACAGATGCTTCCTCTTCTTTGTGCAGCACAACAAAAAATCCTGAGCTGGAAAAGGAATAATAAAAAAAAGTGCTTGCCTCCATGTTTTTTTATTTGTTTGCTTGTATAAAGGTAATGGGAACTCTTTTGGGACAGTTCTAATAGACACATAATCAAAGTATTCTGCAATGAAAAAGGACTATTCTGCCACAGCAGTTTTACTCCTGGTGATATTACAGGCACCAAAATAAGCAGAGAAAACAGTGACTGTGTTTTTTAAACATGTGCAGGGAAGTCACATGCGGCTGGAATGCCTCTGTCGTCTGGGTTTGGATTCAATCATCTGAGTTCAGCTATAATTTTTCCACTAATAAATGTCCAAATGATTCATATTGGCTTCTGTTACAAAGAATGCACTGAAATCTTGGCTGTGATGACACTCATGGGCATGGAAATATACTTCGTATAACTCTAAATTCCTAGAAAGTGAAAACGCTGGAGAAGCTTTTCTCCTCTTACTGAATTTTTAATTTGTTTTTGGTTTGTTTTAAAAGTGTTTGGATATCTTCAACATATTGAAGTAATATAAGATATATAGCTTTTATATAATAATTTAGCCTGAACTCCTATGCTGATTTCAAACAGTGGTTAACGTAAGACAATTAGGACAAATTTTACTGATGTGAAAGTAATCAAAAATAGACTATTTGTTCATAGGTGGTCTGTGGCTTTGCAGCCTCAGAGTTGGAGTACCCCATTTAATATATGTGAGAAGGCTAGACTGTGAAGAAGGTCAGTTAGCATCTTCAAAAAATTAGGTATCTTTAAGTGGAAGTTATTCACTTAAATCGTGGAAACCTTAAAACTAGTATTTCTGAAAAATTATGTCTTCAGCTTTTTTGAATTTTCCTCTCTGTACAAATATCAGGAAATATTTTTTAACACAGGAAATGACAGGTCTTTCAGGCATTCAATGGGATCTGTAGCGCATGCCATTTATGACTTTCAAGAGGTAAAGGCAATAAGAACTGGCCCTACAACGCCCTGTTTCGTGGTCTTTCTGATCAGTCCATGTACTGATATAGGATGCTCATTATATGTTTGAGTTTTTGAAGTGAACCTTTGGGTACACCACGACTACAAAATGTACAAGATCCAGGACAGAAAGATGTTTAGATACTGTGTTAATGAGAGAATCATATAACCTAAATTAAAAACAAAACAAGAAAATAGCCAATGGAGCCTGTTTAAACTTCTCCACCTTTTTGCTATTAAAGTCTGGAGATCTGGTCCAGTGAAGGGCTTAATTATGCGGTGAACTGATAAATTCCATCAGACTATGTATGTGGTTAACTGCTTTGATGGATCCAAGACTTAATCCTTAATGGTTAATTTTTATTGCAGTGTGTTTGTAGTAGGGCTAAAAGTAGTTTAACTGTCTTATTTAACTTTGATATACAATATGTAAACATGGTGGTTACATTAAGAATTCTATGGAAGAGTTATAGAAAGAATTCATTATCAAAATCTGTAAAATATTTTCTATAAGTTTTCAAGTTGTGAATACAGAAGTGTATAAGGTTCCTGTAAGCCCATGGCTGAGCATTTATTAATTGTTTTATAAAATAAAAAAGAGCCTCATATATTAAAAACATATGAAATAAATGAAATATATAAAGCTGTTATTTGCTCCTATTTTCCTCTGTCTATTTAAATGCGATCTTCCCAGAGTTATCAAACATAATTTGACTGGCTAAACCTAGTTTTTTTTAAATAATAACGTGCTGCTTTATTTATTAACTATATTTCTACCTTCATTACATCAAGAAGTGTCTGATGTGGATTTTGTAAAAGATTAATTGCAGTATAGGCCCAGAAAAGTGTCACCTTTTACAAAAAGCAATTCAACATGAAGTAATACAAAAGAGATAATCAAAGTTCAGGAGTGAAATTCAGACTTAACAAAGCACAAGTGTAACTTTGAGGTGAGCTAACAAAATCAACCAAAACCCAGTCCCCATGGAAGCTGCAAAAATCTTCTATATCCCTCAGAAACTAATGCTCAGTCTTTAATCCAGATTCTTTCTCACTGTTATAAGCCCATCTGGAGCTTTATTGTTTTCTGTCTTTTAACGCTGTTTCCTTGACATTCTTGGACTCTCCAACTCTTCAGGGCTTTGGAATTCCATGTTATACATTTTATACTTGAAAGTTGGAAAGAAAACACAAATTGCAACCTAGTAAACTGCAGTTCTCATACTTTCCTAGCATATGATTGTGATTTTATAAGTACTGCGTGTGTATGTGAGCACTGCGTATCTCACAGAACAGATATGAAGAAAAAAACCCAAAACATTAAGATGAGAAATAACCTGAAGATAGACATGGTGATCAAGAGAAATAATAATGATCAGCAAAAACTGACTTCCACTGCAATTTGGTACATATTGAGAAATTCCATCTGAGTGTTTTAGTTCTGAATTTCAAATTCATTAATGATCTAGAAGAAAGAGTGCAAATATGTTAGTGAATTTCCTTACAATATGAATTTGTAAAAAACAGAGAAAACAGAAAATGAGAAGGAAATCCCAGAGCTGTTAGACAGACGCACAGAGAACATTAGCAAAGTATAAGTTGATAAATACAGAGAAAATAATGCAGAAGCCCTGCACAACTGCAGAAGAGAAAGTGGAAAACAGGAATGTCAAAAGTAGCTCTGAGATTATATTAGACAGCAAACAAGATATAGTAGGAGTCCACATTATGATACGGAAGAAAATCACCAATGTAATTTTAAAATGTTTCCATGGAGAAATTCTGCCATGGAGGAGGAGTATAATAATACCTGTTTTTCTTGCCCTGTAGGAAATATACCTTGGATAGTTAGTCAAAATTTGAGTATTGTATTATCAAAAAGATAATAACTGGGCTGTTTACAGAGATTAAAATAAAAAAGAAAAAAAAGGGAAAAAAAGGCAGTTAGAAGAAAAATTAACTGATTAACTTGAACCATACAATAAATATCACTGAACGAAAGGAAACTATTCATCCAGCTTAAAGACTTTTAAAGTTCTGATACCCATTTCTAGAAGTGGGGGAAATTTGCAGGTGAGGTTTTATTTTCTAGGAACGTTATTTTTTCTATAGTGAATGAAACTATATATACGAAAAATGAAACCTTTAACTCATCTTGATGTGCTTGCAGTGAGAGAAGGATGGCATGGAAGCAAGAATGTGCCAACAAGTAAACCCATATTTGAAAACTAGTCTTTTTTTTGTTGTGGGCTTCTTTATTTTCACTGTGTCTCTTTGTCCAAGGAACTAAAAAATCAATTCACACATTTCTCTGTTTATCAGGAGAAAAACCCTGAGAGACTCCCATAAACTTACTAAATTGAGGTAATAACCCAGACACTGTCATTGTTCTGAGGGGAATAGGCATGATGACGTACTGCAAGTACTGAGGGTTAATCAACATTCAAAAAATGAGAATAATGATGCTGATTAACCAAGAGGGTTAGAACTGGGATCTGGAAAGATATGAGGACAGGGTAAATAGGTTAGATTATTAGGGAAAAATTGCTGGTGGAAATGACCATTTGGTGGTTAAATAGTGTCTTAAGGCATAAGGATTCTGCTCTTGTGTATATGGATAAACCTAACACACTTTACAGGAAAATGTGGATGCAGTAGTAGTAATAATAATAATAATAACAGATTTCAGGAAGGTTCCCTCTGGAATGTTTAAAAGTAAACTGTCTGCAACACTGGTGTCTTTGTAGTAAAGAAAAGCTCTTACACTGGATAGGGAAGGAACAAATAGACCTTTTTAATTATAGATGTCTGGGCTTGTGTGAAACTAAATGCCTTTAAAAAAAGGGGGGGGAATTCTCAAGAATGTGGTGCCTGATGTCAGTATTACAAGGAGAATGTTTCCCTTTCTCAATTAGCATTCAGTCAGTGTGGCAAATAATCTAAATGTTTGTGTAATTGATGCAAGATTGTGTAATTGATGCAGCCAGAGATGGTTCTGTTGCAGAAAACAGGACTCACTGGATGAAAAAACAAATGAAAACCAAAACCCACATCTGGATTATGTTATAGCTACACGTGGTAGGTTCATCTGAGAGGAAGAAGAAGAGAAATTGAGCCAGCAAGGGCAAATTCCTCACACAGGAAGGGGACTTGGTTGTACCTGAGGGGTAAGGAAGGACATTGGATTCTACACGCCCTAAACAAAAAAAATTTGATTCGTCACTATCCAGCATGCCCTGTGAGCATGCTACTACATATGGTGTTGGGGAAAACACATCAGGGACAAAACAGTTTACTGACAGTATTAAAGTGTTGTGTCAGGTCACTGCTTGAAGAAGTGCCGTTACAAGAACAGGCACTTTTTTGTGAG
Source organism: Pterocles gutturalis (assembly GCF_000699245.1). Taxonomy (NCBI): domain Eukaryota; kingdom Metazoa; phylum Chordata; class Aves; order Pterocliformes; family Pteroclidae; genus Pterocles; species Pterocles gutturalis. The sequence goes on along the minus strand of NW_010110455.1, from coordinate 14,883 downwards.
TTTGTTTGCAATTTTAATCCCTAAAGCTGGGCCATTTTGGATGTTTGGTTTCTGAATAAACATTTAGGCACCTTACAATAGAGGGCAAAAATGTTAAATGTGTTTGTTTTCAGTTTGCTGTGTAAATACTGCTTATGGGATTGTACTGCTGAAGCGGCATGAAAGTGGGCAGCTGAGAGAAAATATACTCATGTGCCTCGACCTGGATGCTGCTGGAGGGGTCAGAGTGAGCATCTCGGAGGAGTGTAAGATGTTTTGAGAGCATTTTAGGCTTGGTGTGGAGAAACTTCAGCCTCAAGAGGCAGGCAGGGGTAGAAACAAGGCAGTTGAGATACTCCTTAGAGGAGCTAGCTGTCCTGCCTACAACGGGGGACAGGCTCATAGGTAAAAGGAGGTTAGTCATTAAGAAAGCAGCGAGGAAAGAAAAGATACTATTATGAAGTAAGAGACTGATTTCTCTTAAAGACTTTCATTTACTATGTCTGAAGCACTGAGCTTTCTCTATTTGAAGAGAAAGTTGTTCTAGCTAAGTTTAGGGGGTAGGGGGTTGTTTGGGTTTTTTTGCTTTTGATTTTGCTTTTTAATTTAAACAAGTGTATTTTTAGAGATCAAATAGTGTCAGTGTCATCTGGTACAAAAGAAAAGCAGGGAGGATATAGTTCCACTCTGGTCCCTTTAGGATCATCTCACAGTTTCCTGATCTTTACATGTCCCAAGCATTTGTGATACATGTTGACCTCACTGGAATTTGTGAAACCTAAGCAATTCAGAAAAAGCAGGTGCATTTTCATTAAATGACTCAAGATAGTTTTTGGAACCCATCTCCAGGTATGCAGAGGTCAATTTTTGTTGACTACAAATGGTGATAAAACACAACGATTTTTATTTTTGAATCACCTTGCCAGCCATTGAATAGTACAAAATCACATTATTGAAGAACTCTGACTAACATTCATTGAGCAGATATAGTAAAGGTTTAAAACTATTATCTCCCGGTTATGAACGCAACTGCAACACCAGTCTGTGAAATGGAGCAGCTGAAATAAAAGAACAGCATAGGCTTTTTTTACTTCCCCGCTAGGAGAGACTGCAACCTTTGGTGGTGCCAGGAGTTGGGTGTGGTAACACCTATGACCACTACAGTGAACTTTGCCTGAGGTTTTCTGTTCCAGGCTGAGTCTAATTCCTTTGAATTGTAGGACAAGAGCAGCCTAAGGAGCACTTAGCTGAATCCTGTACTGGCCTACAGTAAGATGGCCAAGAACTATTTAGCAGTGGAACTTGTTATGCTGCAAACAACTCCATTTTCAATGCACAGTTAGTCTGCATGTTCATAATTATTGTGCCACATAACTTCACAAACAACAGAAAAACTCCTCCATAAGTTCTTTGATGGTGACTGTGTGAAAATACACCGTTCTTTGTTCATGGTGTTTAATTAATCTTCTAGCTCACATAGTGGTGTTTATATATATCTTTTTTGAAAAGGCTGTTAAGTATTAACACATGTGAATGTTTTATCAAGTTATTTGCTTGAAAAATGGGCATTCATTCCCCAAATGTTTAAAATAAACTTCCTTAGAGAAGTATTTGGGAAGAGTGAAAAACAAGAGTACATGTGCAGTGAAATCACTGATGGATCAAAATTTGCCTGAAACACTCTTCAGAAAAATTCAGCAAGTTCTAGCAGATTTCAAGGTAGAAATAAGCATTCTTGTTCCCCAGAGAGTAACAGCTCCAGTGAAACATGGGAGTATGTGTATGTATATATATATAGATATTCAAAGTCAAGGCAGTGAGTTAGCCATCTGAATCTCATTGAAGATGATGAGAACCACGTGGCCAAATCCCTGCTTACAGCATGGAAAATTTTTCCTAGTAGCTCTATGTAACATGAAAAAAATGTTAAATGATGAAGCATTGCAGTTTTAAAGACTTTTAAAATACAAATAACTTCTTAATCAAGAGAAGTTTACTAAAAAATTGTAAAAATACTATAAACATCATGACTGCTTAAAGAAACTGTAACAATCATCAACCGTTACTATTCAGAAAGAGGTATTTCCATTTCATATTAATGAATTAGCAAAGACAAAGGATGATTTACTCTCTGCTAGCTCTACATGTTTATTTATGTCTTCTTAAAAAGATAAAATTTAAGTAGGAATTCTCAGAGAAATTCTGGAAGGGCACTGTGATTATTGCAGCTACAAGAAGACAAAAAAGAAAAAGCCCATCATGTCATGAAACCTGCAGTGGTACCTAAGTAGCAACCATTTTCCCAAAAAAACAGTTACAAATCTGATGCTTAAATCACAAATAAGATATATAGTTTTAAGGGTGACACAGGCACAGGCACCAGCTGCAAAGGAAAATAAGGTAAGTTAGAAAGGTTCATTATATAAACAGAAGCCTAAGGTGAAAACCCACCCTATTGGAGTGATACAGAGTTTGAAGAAGTGAAATGACTAAAAGTGGGAAATTTTTGTTGATCTGTGTGTGATGCATAACATTCTGCCTTTTATGTGCCAGTCTTTCAAGTCTATGGAAGAGAAAGAAGCCAGTGACTCTCTTTCTTTGTTTTACTTTTATTGTAGCATGATGCGGAAACCAAATTTTACAGGACAAAATGGATGATTATCCCAGCTTGGAAAAAAAATTAAAACATTGAGCAGAGGAGGATATCTGTGTAGGCCGATCAAAAGATAGTCCTTAGAATGAGTCAAATGACAGAATATGAGGAAAGTGAGAAAAACTCCACAACTCTAGATAAAACTTCCCTTGTGCTAATTTTTATTACAGTCCAAAACTGAAAGGCTGTTCCTCAGGGTTCATGACATATCAACTCATCTAAATTGAAGCATGAGCTTTCCAGCATTTGGACTGGAATCTGTAAGGGCTGAATGGTCTCAAAGGGAAGCAGATACCCAGCAGTTTTGTTCCTTAACCAGGCAATGCCTTGAGCATTTTGATTGCCTTTATCTTCACTGGCAAGAACAGCTTAGGCTGAAATGGAAAGACATGTGTGGTGTGCAAACCATGTAGAACCAAAATAATTTTAAAAACCTACAAGTTTTAGGTCTTTTTCCACACAATTTTACCACATATTTCAAAGATTTCGTTTAAAAACTGGGCCGTGACTGACTTTCTTGTCCTCTTTATCCACGAAGCATATACATATTCAAATCAAGCTTTTAATTTTAAATCTATCTAATCTCTGACAGTGTATGACTCTGACCATACAAGCATGCAAACAGTTTATGAATGCAGCCTCAGTGATGTATACACCATGCACTTCAGCCACCTGAAAGTTCAAAGACAAGGGAAGTCACCTACCACTGCCTTTCTTCTTGCACAGCAAAGCCCTTACTGTTTTGCTGTGTTGGCAGATACAAACTAAACTATTTTCCTGGGTGGCACAAGTGTGGGCTAACAGTCACTCTGCTGAGTGATACTTTAATGAACTGTTTAATTTCTCTAATCATATCAATAAGTTACATCACGCAGAAAGATGTATTCATGAATATAACAATGCACATCTGATTGTACAAAAAAGAGTTGCATCCTTATTGCAGAATAGTGTTCATTATATAAGCCATAAGCAGTGCACTAGTCATTTGACACCTTTTGTTTAATATTTAATAATTTCCATGGGTCCGGTCCTACGCCTGTGTTTCTCTCTATTTACAAAAGAGAAGCACTTTGGCTGTTTCTACAAAGTACATATTTTTTCTTTTTTAATTTAATGCTTTTTCCTTTAGCCTATGAGTTCATCATACTCAAAAGAAAGAGTTTATAAAGTGTGTTGGGTTGAAGCTGTGAACATTTGGACACGTGATTGTGGATCATTTTTCTTAGCCAGGATGGACTATGGTTTTTCCACTTTGCTTTGGCAGGCTCATTGTACCACAGTGTACGTATGCTTTCCCATAATTACCCACTACCAGTTGTAAAGTGTTGGTCTTTATTTTGAAATTAGGTTTCCACAATGTATGTAATATAAGAAGTAAAATTAGAGAGTGCTGAAATTGATCTAAGAGTACCTTTAATCTTTGACCTATACAATAAACTGAGTGTAAAAATCCATTTAGGCTCCAGATCAATGTCAGAGAAACAACTCAGACAAATAAATGAAATTATTTATGCTGATTGTTTACATAATAGATACTAGCTTTTTTTCTGGGAAATGTGTAGAATCTTCTTCAGTGTTTCCACTTCTTCCAAATATAAGAAGAATTTTAAAATCTTGGTTACTGAAATAGAAACATGCATGTGATTTCATATAACACTGACATTGATTTGATTTCTTTCCTGTAATTGATGTTAAAGCTGTCAACATCTTTTCTCTTGAAAAGTATATCCAGTGAGAGCATGACTTTCACGTTCTTCAAATTCTCCTTCTTCATGTTATTCTTACTTTTATAGGTATTCAGAAATCTGCATCAATATTTCTCTTTGGTAATTTGGAACTGCAGAATAAGCCATAGGATGAGGAATACATTATTAAACATAAAATACACTGCCTGGAGAGAGACTAGCATTACGGATATCAATTGAGTGTGAATAAGCCCTTGCATATGTGTAAACGTATACATATCCCATGCACATACGTATGTATTTTGTGTCTTTGACAATGTCCTAAACTTTATGAATCCTAAAAAATCAAGCTCCAGCCTGGTATACTCATTATTCAGGTAGGGTGATCTCAGTCCAGAGCAGTACCTAACCCAGTGATATCTAACTGAGTAACTATGCCATTGTTATTTTTTTCTTTTGAATATATTTTGCTACATTTTTAAGGCCATAAGGCAACTTTGTGATCTAATATAAACTGGCATAATGTGGACACCACATTTAAAAAAATATCATTGTCTTTATCTTGTATGAACTGAGACATGAAAAATCATGAAGCCAGGAAAAGTTTGTGAATTACAGATGTGAAACACTTTGGCTATTTCAGAAAAGACTCTGCAGTACATACGCAAACCAATGTACATGCCCAGACCCATCAAATACCAGGAGATGTATTTGTGCAGTATTACATAGTACCTTAGAGATAAGACTCTCTCTGAACATGGCTCTAGTGTCTGTATGAAATTTCCTGTGGTTTTGACTTCTCCTGTCATTCCTCTTTTCTTTATTTTTCCTTTTTTTTTTTTTTTTTTTTTTTTTTTAAGAAGAAATAAATATGGGCACAATTATCTGTGTTGATGTGTATTTTGGGATTGTTCCAAATCCGACTGAAATGAGCCAAAAGACTCTCACTGAATTCTGTGAGTCTTGCATTAGGCTCTGTTTCTCTTCATTATAACATATCTGTAATGCCATCTTATTTTATGTTATTCTGTCCTAGCTTTTAATGCAACCTTACCGTAGTTTCTCATAAAAATAACATTTTCAGCTACACTGCTTCCCTGACTACCATTACCATTCCAAACATTTATCACACCCATGGCAACTGTACTCAGAGATTTTCATAAAAATCTAGACAGCCAGTAGTCCTATTATTCCCTGTGTGAAGAAAAGCGTATTTGAAAATGTGCAGAGCATTCTGTAAGTCTACTAAGATACTTTGAGGACTGTTTTGACAGCTCAGAACAAGGACAATCTTCTTACAAAGAAATTTAATAGGAATAGACACAACACAACCAATGGGGAACTCACCTATGTCAAGAGGTGACCACATTCACATTAAATGCACTTAGGGTTCCCATACTTCATTCAGAGTGACTGGGAAGAAACTGAGAATATGCAGCTCATAATCTGTGAGTCTAACACTATTGGGATGCACTGGCCTTATTTTATGTGAACTGCACAGTGAGCCAGAACAGCCTTAACCCTCTGCATCTGGGGCGCACTTTGTATAGGTCTGGTTCGTCCTAACCACAGTGGGACTGTGCATGTGCTCTGAGCATGCACTGAGGCTGTTTGACTGGGACCCACAATCAACGGCTGCACTCAGAGCTGCTGCAGCTCTGAGCAGGTTCTCGTGCAGGGGAGTGCTAATAAGGCGCTCTAACACACCTTGACTCCTTCAATAAATCCATATCTGATTATCCTAAATAAGATCACATCCAGAGAATAAACTGGAGAGCCAACATACTAAAGGCAGAAGGCTCTTTTTTTAAATTATTGGCCTCTTGTCCTAGTCTTCCTGTATATCTTTCCAAGTCCAGATTTTGCAGTCTCATGACCTGAACAGACAGTGACTTGCTTTTCCTTTTGGTGGGATTCTGGCTGAATGCATTCACTTGAAGTGAGCTGGATGCTGACACTTGCAAAAGAAACACCCAAGAAAGTTGTAATTAATTCCTCCAGGATTTAAATGGCACTGAGCAGAAGCATACTACTTCTAAGGGGGAACCTGCAGGGTTTGGTGCATTTTGACAGAGTTTAATTTAACACATTGAGTTAATTCATTTCAGCTTTTCCAGTGTCCCCTGGGAGACAAGTCCTTAAACTACGTACTGTTTCACCAGTAACTATAATTATGTTTTCAGAGTGCTTAGTTTAGTGGAACTCAGATGTCCATGGTGCCTCTAGGACTACTGGAAAACAAATGTTGAGTAATAATACAACAATAACATAGTAGCTACATGCATTAAATGTCACAACAGCATTCCTTCTAATTTACAAGAGGTCATGTAAAATCAAGATTAAGCTCCTGGTCTATAATACATATCTGTTACAAATGTCAATTGTTATGAAACAGTACCACAATCGGTTGCAGGCTGTCCAAGCGGATCTCTGCAATTTCTTTTGGATACTCATGCAAACATGAACTAGAGGGGCAAGCTGCTGACACGTCTGGTGCTAAAGCTAAGATAAGAGAAGTGTTATATGTCAAAAAACCACTCCTTACCAATGTAAAAACATTAGCTGCCAGTGAGAGAAGAACAATTATTTTACAGAGACCTTGAATTGCATCACTTTTGTCTGTTCCTTAATGCTTTTTTTACTTCTTTAAACTGCTAAGACACTAAGATTAACAGCTGTTGCAGCACCATTAGAGGCTCAATGTTGTACAGAAGTCTACATATTATCAAATCGACACATTTCTTTACAGGCTAAGCAAGTACAGAATTGCTTAACATTCCTTGATAGAAACAATATAACCACACTTTTCACAAACAGTAAAATGATCTGGAAAGCTATAGAAATTTGCTGAAGTTTATTGTTCTTAAAGATCTACCATAGTCCGTTCTTAATTCTCTGGAGGCATGTAAAGGTCAGCTTCAAGATGGGAACACTGATGACATCTTTTAGTCTCTTGGGGGACATAGAAGTTGTGGAAATGTGGTTTCCCACTCTTTGGAAAAGGACTTTCACTGCTGTTGTGAAGAAGTTGGCTATTGCCATTTTAGTAGGAAATAATAACACGTAGATGCTTGAAATGACAAAGTAACCCACATTTTCATAGCAGTATGCCAGAGTAGTCCTGAGACAGTTTCCTGAAGATCTCAAAGATTCCTCGGTCTTTGTATGGCTGGCTTAAGCTTCCCTGCTTGCTGACTATGCTGAATGCCAGTAAATGCCTTGTTCTCTTTCATTCAGTAACAGAGAGCATATGCACCTGATTTAGGACTTTGAAACTCACTTGAGGACCATGTCCCTTTGGTTATCTATATTCCTGTACGGAGCAGAACATCACCTAAATCCTTTGACTCAGGACATTGACTATTCTTCTGGGTCTTTTTCAAGTATTTTCTGGGGCATTTCTTTCACTTTACATGCAATGGACACAGATGAAGTGGGGGTTTGTTACATTCCTGTGCTTCCAAGAAATGCAGTCATACTCTTTCTCTCTCCAAATGAACATTCAATTTACAAACAGTGGAATAATCTTTGCTTTCTATTTCCATCCTATCGGGCAGAAGATCTGCACCCTAAAGGTGCACTCAGTTCTGAATTCTACTCAGCTTTAGGCAGCTTTAGTGAAGTGGTTCATTGAGAGTTCAACATAAAAAGCTCAACCAGATGTACAACACAAGAAATATTTAGTCACAAAGGGTATAGTATTCTTGTGAATTTCAGGAGTAACAAATACAGACTACAAAAATGTAAAGCCAGAGGTGGAATACCAACAAGGATGTTCACCTACAGCTTCTGTTTTGAGGGTAGGGTTTTGTGGGGTCTAAACAGTGGTGTGAGAATATTTCTCTTTTATTTTTATTGCATCCATCCTTTGGGGATAGGTCAGAACAAATAATACCTGATTAACCTATAGAGGTCATTTATGTCAAAGTATTCACCTGAGGAACAGGCTCAAAGAAGAGTAAGATTCCATCTACCTACTAATTTCTAGGTGTAAGTCATATGTTACAAGATATAAGACTGGTTTACCTAATTCAGAAAGAATTGGGATAGATTATGAGTCTTTTTGGCTAAGGTCTGTCTTTCCTTATAACACTGTCTTCCTTATAACTTCAAACTTCTTGGTGAAATGGAGAGCAGGTGTTTTGATCTGAATAGTGTTATCATGATAACAGAGTTCAATACAGTCAATTTTAACCAAGGACTCATCCTCAGTGTGAATCAATGGTGAGAAACTGGAGGTGTTTGAGCAATGGGGAAGCCTGCAGGGAAAAAAGAAAGGGAACAAGATGGTTGAACTCTGTCTTAGGAACCACATAGACCTGGATCTGAGAACCATTTGTCTAACGAAATCCATAACTGAAATGAAAGATTTTATCATATTACAAATTTAAATTTTAAGCAAAAGACCTTTGTCCATGAAAAAGATGTAGCTCATACTTGAAATATTATATGGAAAAAATAAAGTGGTGTGATGGGTTAGCCCTTGGCTGGGGTCCAAACCACACACACCTGCTCACACAATTCCGCCCCCCATCTGGGAATAAGGGGAGAGAATTAAAGGGTAAATGGAAAAAAGAACCCGTGGGTTGAGATAAGGACAATTTAATAACTAAACTACAATAATATTGAAAATAATACTATATACAAATATACAAATGAGTGATACACAGAGATACTGTCCTCCCAACCCGATGACTAAAGGCTCGGCCTGTTCCCAGCTAACGATCCAGGAGAAGGGAGAGTCTGAGTGATACACAGTGATACTGCCCCTCTACCCGATGATAAAGACTCAGCCTGCTCCCAGCTAACGATTCTGGAACAGGGGGAGTCAACCCCAGAGCAGGAAGGGGTCCCGAAACCTCCTGGAGCAAGGAGGGAGAGGTTCCCGAAACACCACACTCACAGACTGGAGATAACAGTCTGAGCATCGCAGACCGAGAGCCGACCAGGGCGCGGGGGACGGGGAC
>NW_010110455.1:0-5362 GCF_000699245.1 Pterocles gutturalis | reverse complement strand
CCCCCCCGCCCTCTCTGCCGGGAGCAGGGAAGCTGAAAGTATCTGACCTTGGCAGCAGCACAAAACATCCCTTATCAGCTTTCTTCTGAGCATAAATCCAAAACACAGCCTCTTGCTAGCTATTATGAAGAAAGTTAATTCTGTCTCTGCTTAGCCCAGGACAAGTGGTAATCTGATATCAAACTGTTATGGTGCCTGTGTAACGACAGTGACTGAGTACCAACAAAAGACAAGTTATGGCATGAATATGAAACTTGCGTTTGCTGCCTACACCCTGATGAGAAATGTTTTGTTTTGTTTTGTTTTGTATTGTTTTGTTTTGTTTTGTTTTTCCAAAACCAGACCATATATAAATATGCATTATTAAGAAATTAACAGAGTGGTTTTTTAACAAGTATTTATTAAATATTCAGTAATCTGCAATAACGTGCAATACTGCACAAAAAACCTAGCAAAATAAATGCACATTTGGAAGTGCTTAATGCTGAAAGTAGTGGTTATTGACTTAAGATCACAAGATGTAAATAAAGAGAGAGAAAGAAAGGAGATGCAGAGATTCAAGTTCCAATTTTTATTTCCTTCACAGAGAGGAGAAAGAAAAAGTATTAGTGCAGCCATTTTGTCATGTCCATTGTGGATTTCTATGGCATTTCTGTCATGTAATATGCCATAGACTGGATTTCACTTAGAAAAGAGCTAGCTCATGTGAAGAGAAAACTCAGTGTCTAATAATATAGAATAACAGAACATCGTATTTCTAGTATAAACAATGTGAATTTCTAACCATTCTTCTGCAGATTAACTGCCATGACAAAAGCTGTATGATATGGCCAGCATTTACAGTGAAGATGAAAGAAAACATGAAGCAACATTCTAAAGGTTAAACTTGGACAAACTTGCCCTTAAACTTTTAAAGACACTACATGAGGACATTAAGAAATTGTCTCATTTCTTTTTCACCTCCTGAAGGCTTTTCCCTGTCCTTTAGAATTATGCAGGGATTTAAGATTTCACACTGCTCTTACCACGTAAAATGTGGATGCAGTAGAACCTCCACTATTGTACTAAGCTTAGGATCAGTAAAAACAAAATAATGCATGTCTGAATAGCTTTGACAATAATGCAAATAAACACTAATATTTTGACTTGTAGCAAGTGTTGGTAATTTTTCAAATTATACTTTACATTTACATGTACTACTTATCATTTTAAAATTCCTGCTTAAAAAGCCTCTCAAGATGCTGTGAAGTAGTTCCATCACATTGAAAATTTCTGCTTTTGTCTGATTGTACAGTGGAAAGACATATCTCCTGTTTGGCCTTTCTGTAGTACATGCCAAGAATCCATCAGCAAAAACAAGGTTGGATATCAGAATTAAATCGCAAACAACATTATTTTCATGTACATAATGGATCTTTTATAAAGAGACAGAATTTCTTTTTCTTTAGGCTTAGAGACATAAAGGTCACATCACAGTATGTTAAAATACACAAACTTCGATAATCTTTGGCAGATTTATTACCTACCACACACTCACAGATCCCTGTGAATCTTTGCAATTCTTACTTGAACAGCTGGTAGTAAATAACCAAACATAAAGTGCTTGATGGAAAGAGAAAGATACCTTCTTGTGTTCCCAGTGAGGTTCTTCACTGGAAAGCTAATCAAAGAATGATTCAGAAGAAAAGTTTAAAACAGTGTTCAGTTTGTTTTTACAGATGTCCCAACTTTTGAGCTTTAATTTATGGTGCAAATATTTCAGTAAAACAACAAATATTAGGGGCTGAGCTAGATGAAATTTATCAAGAACTTTCAGTTTGTTTTTTTCAACACATATTATTTAGCAAAGTTTTCTATTTGCAAACACTTCAGAGTCAGTTAGTTGCATAGGAGAAAGCATTTAACACATTAGGAGGTGCAAGAAAGAAAGAGGAGTAAAATGCTAGCCAAGCATTAAGTAGCATTAACTAAATTTCTGGATTTTTTTGCTTGTATGAGTAGGGTGAACATTGTACTCCCAGCATGGTGCAGAGAACACACGCCGATCATAGACTGACCTCGTGCCAGCCCTGAAGAGCCTGTAGAGTAACTGAACTGTATTGTTATTTTTGTCATCTTTGTCACAGGCACAGGACAAATTTTAGCTAGTCCCACTGAAGGAGTGGGATTCAGAGGAAGTCAGTGAGCAGGTGAAGGAAGCTGGATTCCAGATGTTTGTTCTCAACAGTCATGTTCTTCCTCCTCTCAGGTTTTCAGAGGGATGGGGAGTATGTGGAGTCCTGCAGAAGGACTGCGTAGCCACTTCATAGCCTCATTTATTGAAAAATGCATGCTCATGTGCATTTTGAAGTCCTCTTTATGCTCAGCAAAAAACTATTTTGTTTATGCTGAAGATTCATGCGCAACCAATACTAATAACTAATAATTAATACTTCATATCATCTGCAGAATGGCAAATGATGACCTAATTTCCAGCTGCCTTTATCATTTCTCATCTTAACAAAAGCAAAAGCAGATCTGGGAAGGAAGATGTCTCACTATCAGAAATATTAAGTAGCACAGAATGCAGCATGCATCTCTCAAGAATCAGGAGCAGCGTCATCTGCATCCTCTGTTGTTCATACTGTCTTCAGAGAAGGTGCTGAATCAAGTTCATAGTGCACATCGATGTCTTTTAAGTATTCAAGGTGTCCAAGGCATATCAAAATTAACTGAAATTATAATACGTAGAATTTCACTCTCTTGGAATAGCAAAGTGATGGTGAAATACACCTTTGCAAGAGAAAAAAGCTTTCTCAGAGTCTTGAATGTGAACCCTGGGGAAAACAGGGCTCTTAAAAACTGCTTTTAATAGCATCCTGCTCCCTTTATCCTCTGTGTTTGGTATAAACTCAAATCCCAAAACCAAAATAATCCCTCATCCGTCCTTCTTCCCTTGGGAAGCTGGAAAAACTTACAGATATGGCTGTCATACAGAGAAGCTAGATGCATCTAAGTATTAAGGTAATGAGCACAGAACAGGATGGAGTTGAACAGAATACAATAACATAGCATTCCCCCATCCACAGGGAATGGTGCATTTTTGGCTCATCTACAGGGTATGGGAAAAGAACCATTAGACATCTTGCTGCAGCTCTGCATGCTTGAAATTAAATTTTATTCTTCACTTAAGTCAAAGATCACTTTCAATCAAGCTAGCTGTAAACAGGTAGTCAATCAGCAGTCTAGAGTTTAAGGCAGTTAGCTACGTTGGCTGATTGCCTAGATATCTTGCCTGGGGAAATAATATAACCATGTTGGTCAATGGATCACCTAAACACAGATGGACATCTTAGCCTGAGCCTCGTACCTCATCACTCGTGTCAGCCACTGTGTGGCTTTTGCATTATCTGAGCCACATACTTAACTGAATTAGGCAAATTACACTGTTTTTCATCTACTGATAATCTGGCTCATTTCTTTTTGTATATCATCTCTCACTAAATTCCAGGAAGTGATTTTCAAAAACCGTGTCCATCAATGGCAATATGGGGTTATGAAATTATAAACCATGATGAGAGAAGTTAAACTAACATTTCAGCCATATCCGTGTTCAAATCTCTAAGAACTCATCGGAAAAACAATAATACATCAGAAAAATTCCATATGAGGTTTTTTTTCTCACAAGATCTAGGAGTGTAGCTGCAGATAATCTTCTTTGGATAGCAAGTGATTTGAACCCATTATTCAACAAGTAATAATCAGTCTTTATGGTGAAAATTTTCACTGGTTTAATGCAAGGAAACATGACAGAAAATACACATTCAGGTTATTCAGCTTTTAGCCCTGGACATAAGGATAGTTAATCACCTAGACACTTGCTCTTCAGAGCGGGTCAAAAGGGAATGGCTGATTCTTTGATTTTATCCAGTTCATTTGCTTGATAATGCAATTGCTGGACTGAACAACTGGACTACTGCAGAAGGAGATGGAAATTAGTACTCACACCAGAAAGGGCTTGTTCAGCCGGGCTGAAGTATGACTCAGTGGTGTCTCTGAGTCACAATATCTCTGGATCTGGGGTGGTGTAGCTCATATATAAGGCCTTGTTCAGATCTCTGCTTAGTCCCAAAGTCTGTTCTTATAAGTTTAAAGAAATTCAGATAGAGCTAGAGGATTATTCACTGAACCCTTTTATTTTGTCTTTTGCTTTTCATTGTGTTCTTTGTTTTGCATTCTACTATGCCATCTCCCCCCATGTATATGCCTCAGCTTTGTACAGTTCCCTGAGCACAGTAAGCTGTGGCTCTTGCATACTAATTATTAGATATTTCCTCTTACCTTAGGAATAAGAATGGAAGAAAGAAAGAGTCTGACATCTGAATTTATTTTACTTTTACTTCCTGCACAATTTATCATTGTTCAGTTCCAGAGTGGAAGTGCCCTTTTCTTAAAACAGAAAGCATCCTATGCTGAGTACTTAGATTCCTGTCCCAAACTACATTTTAAACCACGGATTTGCATTCATTCCAGTGGTGTCATTTTAAGTTTTCCTTTCTTCAGTCTTTCCATTCCTCAACCTCCACTTGAGTTGCTGACTCTCTGGTCATTTTCTGCTGGCAACAATTAAAATTATATGTGGATATAAATTGCCAGAATGATTAATTCTTCATGACTGTCTCCTCTCATCTTCATTTCCATTTTCCCAAGCCTTTCCACATGTCCTTGAATATTTCATTTTAATAATTAAAGTTTCCAAGTTGGCCCATAATGCAGAAACCAGCAGCATAGTCTTTTTTTTTTTCTCCCTCTTTCTTTCTCCTTGGCATGCTGGGAGTCAGTATTTCTACAAAAGCCTGCCACAGACATTGGGCTCTGTGCCTTTGGGAGAATTAAACAATGTTGGGAATCACTGAGAAGCTGTGTGTGCCAGGGAAACCCACTATTCCAAATGTTCCTGTTCCACTGTTATTTTTTCCCCTCTGGGTTCTTTTGGTGTTTTCCAAGCCTCTCTTCTGGGGTTAGAATGTTTTATTTGCTGTTGCTATAAGGAAGCATTATCAAAACAGAGAAGTAAAAGAATCTTCCAGTCTTTTTTGTTCAGTTCAAATTGATTGTGTGAGTGGGATTCAGTAGCAAAATCATTTAATAAATGACCAAGTGCAGTTGAATTATATCTAGACTGTAGTTAAATTGACATTAAAATCCTCTGATGCTGAAAATAAAAGTTGTGAATTTTTTTCATTTTCTAAATCTTGAATTAATTATCAAAAGAGCAATCTTGATCATATATTGGCAACTGGTGCAATTATGTGATTCTTGCATTGCTTTTCTCCAGCTTGTTCTTCCACTATTAAATCATAGAATCATAGAATCACAGAAT
>NW_010110454.1:0-9278 GCF_000699245.1 Pterocles gutturalis | reverse complement strand
CAGGAGGAGGAGGAGGAGGAGGAAGGCGAGAGGAGGGGGTCCCCGGAGGGAAACCGAGGCTGGGGGAAGCAGAGGGGCTTTAGGGATCAAAGGGAGTGGGAACTGCAAAGGGAAGGAGGGTTCAGGCAAGTGCCAGGAGCAGCTGGGAGAAAGGCTGGGGGTGCACAGATCAGTGCCATAAATTATAAATCTTGTGCCAAACACTTTGCTGAGACTGACAGATTCCACGCCTCATTAGCTTCTACTGTTAATTGCATTCTTCTGTCCAGGAGCTCTTCCTCAGAGGCAGCCTGCACGCCTCCTACCACCTCCTGCTCGCCACTGTGCCAACCCGCAGTGGGTGCCGGGGCTGTTTGCATTTTCTTCTCCGGTTATGAACCAGCACGAGTCACTTCATCAGCTCTGCCTGTACTCCGCACTAAATTAGCGTTCTGAAATGAAAAGGAAATTAAGAAAGAGGGGAGAAGATTGACTACCCGCGAGGTGGCACCACAAGAACATGGCTGGCAGCAGCGACAGGCTAGGAGGAGAGCTGAAACAGCAACATTTAATTAAATGTGATGTCTGTAATACGCTGAACCTTCATGTCCTGCTTCCCCAGGCACTGAGGGAAACTGAACCACAGTGGGGCTGGAGAAAGGCACACCAGCGACCAGTTAAAGAAGTCATCCACCAGTGACCCCCTTCCTGTGCCGCCACCATCGCCGCATCTGTTCTGTCCCCTTTGTTTTTCCTTGCCTTGCTCTTCTCTGCAGGTATTGTGACAGAATCTGCTTGGTGCGCATCAGTGGAATTTACGGCCGATTCCTAGCTCCAAAACACACCTGAACAGCTTTGCGATGAACGCTGAGAAAATGCTCCAAGTGTGTGAAGAGGCACTGAGATAACAAGGGAATCAACTCCCTTGGTGTGAATATTAGATGTGCCACAGAAGCACATCGCAGACAGACAAGGTGCCATAAAAATCACCACGTAGGGTTCTCGTGTGACGAAACCAGGTCAAACACATCTTTGTTAGTACCAGCTATCAGCCTGCTCCTGAGCACGTTCTGCTGTAGCTTTATTCTCTGCCAAGAATTGCCTCCTTTTCGACCCTGGTGTAAGAAAATTCCTTGTCGCACCAGATGACATGTTTTAAATCTGAAGGCGACTGCCCATTCGCAGCAGCTCTCTGCTTTGCTCACGCATACCCTGGGTAACAGGGGATACGATAACAGGCTTCACATCAAGACAATTTTTAAGTTGCTTTTTTTTTTAGGTTCCTCTTATCCAGAGTCACAACAACCTGAAACAGAGCTTGAGCACAGGAAGATGCTCACAGGACTATCACCAGTATCTTCTCGGATGTTTTTAATATTACTGTGCTCAACGCCCTACGGCAAGCGAGGATTTTACTCTGAAATGACACAACTGCTCTTTTATATCCATTTCCTGTCATAAATAGGTCCATAAGTAGCATTCCATAGAAACACAATTTCTTATGCAAACATACTAAAACCAGGAAAACAGCACGAGTATATGAACTGACTGCAATCATAACGAAACAGCAATTAGCCTCGAGCAGCATGAAAGGCCTACAGGCAATTCAGTGAAGTACAACGTGCAGGCAAGCCAGCAAACATCGCTCGTGACGCCAAGGACACACCTCAGTCAAAATTAGGTCAGGGCCTTCGATGCTTGGCGGGAAATCATCAATAGAGGACAACAATGAACATATTTTTAACCCAATACAACGGATAAAAACTCGTCAGAGACCACACGCACAGTTGTGGCCTCCTGAGCCCCCACACTGGATCACGCTCCCTCCCCTGAGGCTCCTGATCCCCAGGGCAGCAAACCACACCCCCGGAGAAGCACTAGGATCTCCCCGAACCACGACATGCTCCACTTCCCCTTCCCTCCAGTGAGTCGTCCTGGCTGCTGACGTGCCTCTGTAGCAAAACAACAACCACACCTCTCAACTGGCTCCGAGTTTCCCACACAAACAGTCGAAGGCACACAGAAGTCACTCCAGCACGCTGCTAGAAGACAGAGTGAGAAAACACGGAAGCAGGGATTCATCCCACCTGATTTTTAACTCAAATACTTCAGTTAGGAGTGTAGTTGCCCCTCTCCTGGTGTCTGTTCCAGTTTCCCAACACCTGCAAGCCAGTTTCATACTGAATTTGTCAAATCTAAGACATTTCCATTTTGGACGTGGGAACTGACAGACTAAATTTGAAACTTCTAAAGCATTGTAAAAATGGCAGGTCTGTCTCCTATTTTCCCACATCTTTTCTTCTTAATGGCGTTAACTTACTAATAAAGAGGTATGTGAAATGCAATAGAAAACTCTCCTATTTTTAAACATACACGAGCCTTGCAGTTCACCAGCCCACTTCCAGACGTTCTTGCACTTCAACTAGGAGTCCCACTTCTACAACTGAAAGATCTTCAGGCTCCTAAAATTTGGGGTCACCCAAAAGTCCATTAAACACCGCTGCATGCTGCGTCAGCAGAAACACACCAGGAACGCCCAGACACTTTTATGAAGTTTGCTTACAACAGACCTTCTACAGTTTCTCAGCAAAGCAGAACAAGCTCTTCTCACCTCATCTGCCCCACCAGGGATCATGACATGAGTTCATGAGACTAGAGTCTTCCTGAAGTCCTTGCCCTCCTAAATTGCTGTTGTTTCATTTCGTTCGGTTGAAGGGAGAGGCTGGTACATGGCAGCGCAGACCACTCGAGCGTTCGGTGCACTTGAGGCTGTAGCCTTGGTACTGTGTGTCTTCTACCGGTAATGCTGACCTAGTTCAGCTTTCCGGGATTAGTGACCCTTCCTTTGCTACCTTCCTTCCTTCCACATGATTCTTGCTGAGAAACAACCTCTTTTTTACCCCAAAAATAAAAAGGTAGAGTGAGGGATTTTGTTCAGGCATTTTTTTTTCAGATGAGCTGAATATTCCCAAAACCACCCAAGAGAAGGCAATTCCTGCGTGCATGAGGTTGTCCTGTGAACGCCAAGAAAAAGATGGTCCTACCAAGACACTAACCTTGCTTTTAACTTCCAGATCTCTCTCTTGGACTCTGTGAGACCCTATGTGATCCTAAGTCATGCTTCAGTTCACACCTGAAACCAACAGGGATGCTCCTAGGATAAAAGAGTTGATAATAATCAGACATTCAACACTCAGCGTTAACAATCTTAACCTCATTCTTTACTTTGTGCTGTAGGGTAACAGCTGTAGGGTAGTGAGTATTGCTAAACCAAGACAAGGCTTCCTACTCAGAGCACTCAAAATTGGTGATGCTTACACTCTAATGGAAGCACTGCATTCAGTACACCAATTTTAATATTAGATAATTCCTCTGAACCTGTCACTGTCCGGCAAAGCAGTGTTTAGAGACCAACGAAATGGCTTTCAACAAATAAAGTCCTAATTTAATAATAATGGTGGTGTCTGGCTATCACAGTGAACAAAGCTGCAGTCTGCTAGCGCCATGGGGTCTGCTTATGGATAGCAATTGCTCTGTGATGTTATCAGCTGTTGTAAAACATCCTGGCCATGAGGTTAATCATCAACTCAGCTCCCCATCTCATAAAAACATGGTATTGTAAGAGCACAAGACACTTAACTGTCGCTAATCAGTTATGCATGCACCAGGAACAAAGCAACACATAAAAGGAGACAGAAGCTCAGCAAATCCTTCAGCGAAGGGAAGACAAACTGCACTGAACATGGAGAAATCCACTGACAAGCTGAACGATGAAAACAGACCAACAGCTCCTGGAGTACCACAGGCTGGAAAGGACAGTCCTGCGCCCGCTGCGGAAGGTGTTGCAGAAATGGGGAGCACAGGAGCTCGAACAGAAAATGCTGCAGATATAAAGAAACTGGAATTCACTGAAGAATGTATTAAAGAACTGGAGAGCCCTTCAAGCAGAGAGGGAGACAGTCCTGACACCTTTAAACCAGCGATTTCGGAAAGAGACTGTCCAAACTCAAAGCCTCTTGTTATGCCAATGAACAAAAACTCTTCAGAAGTATGCAGCTCTGAAATGAACCTCCAGTGTTCAGCCACAACATCTATCGATATGGACTGCCTCGTCTGCTTCAACAAGTACAACATCTACAGAGTCCCAAAGCTCCTGGACTGCCAGCACGCCTTCTGCGCAGTCTGCCTCAAGCTTATCCTCAGGAAAGAAGAGAGTAGCTGGATAATCACCTGCCCCCTGTGCAGAAAAGCCACTTTTGTGTCAGGAGGTCTCATCCGCACACTTCCAAATAAAGAAGACATCATGGAGCACTTGGAAAACCCTGATTCAAATCCTGAGGTACACATCCCTGCCATAGGGCTGGACAGCAATAGCTGGACTCAGAGCAGCCAAGACACTTTACACAGAGACGAAAATGTTCCGGCAGACAACAGACTGGCTGTCCAGAGACTTGTGCTGCTCCTGCTGCTTGTGGTGATTCTCACTATCCTCATCCTCCCATTTACATCCTCTGGGCTGATCAAATGGGTCGTTTGTCTCGTGCTTACTTTGGGGGTGGTCATGTCTATGGTGCTTTGCTGCACTCCTAAATTCTACTGGAGGTGTAACAGGGACTCGCTCACCTCCTGCCACAAGGTAACCCACATCGCTGCTATTGCCTGAAACAATTAACGTGAGCTGTCTCGAAATAATGGGCTGGTCCTGCCTGCAAAGCTGCATGTTAGGCACGCTAGCCGGTTATTGGACTTTGACAGCAATGATTGACGTAAGAAATTCAACTGGTGGCTCCGTTGGCTCATTAAATTTCATTACGGGAAACATAGTCAAATATTTATATTGTGATATTTATGAAATAAAAATTGTAGGTTTTTTCCACACAATTTTTATCCTAGACTAATAATTCTCGTTTCGCTTTTGTCGGTTGTTCTTGTTCATGTTATCTCCTGATCAGCACTGCAGAACGTTATCTGAAACACCTCACAGATGATGTCCTGTGAAAATCCCGTGGTTGCGTTTTCCCACTCTCTTAACACACATACACTTTTTCTTGTGACACCGTGAGGAAATTAGAGTGCTAAATCAGGGACTGGGTGCGTAGCCTGAATGGAAGAGAGCAGTTTTAACCCAGTTTGTCACTTAAATCCCTACCACTGCCCAAATGGTTGTTGGCAGGGGTGGGAAAGGGACTGGGAAAAGGGGATGCCCATTGATACCATTTTAAGTTACACATGAAATTGGAGAGGAAGAGGCAAAATCAACACTCGTAATCTCAAACCTGTGGGTTGCAAAGAGCAAGGCTCTCAAAAGCTCATGACACTCCAAATTCCCCATGTTACTTCACACAGAAATAGTTCCTCTCACCCGAACTCCTTTATCTGGCTACCTGCACCACCTCTCTTCTTGCCCTCTTCACATGAACTATGACATTGCCCACAGAGATCAACATAAACATGTCAGTTGCTGTGCCATACCACATGGGTATTTTTATATGGAATGTGTCCATTCAGGTTTAATAAAGTTAACTGCTCACTGACTTCTGTGTTTCAATTCCTCACTGACAATGTCCAAACATTTCACAGTTTCCTCATTGACAGGAACTACAGCTGAGAAGGCATATGAGGGAATCTGTACAACTGAGTGAAGCAAAGAAATAATGTGTTGTTTCTTTCCTTTATTTAAAAAAATACTTGGTTGCTAAGAAAACACCCTATAACCCAACTAAAATTAAACGGGAAAAAAAATAAGGAGTTTGCTGTAGTTAAGTTACATTTTTAAGAGTCCCATGGATCTCAGTAGACCTTGGATCAGGCCTGTGGTAAATATTTGTGTTCGATAAGAATGGAAAGTGATGTACTCCAGTTGCTCAGTATATAAATATACATAGTGTCTCACCAGCAGATAAAACAGATTAGACTGAGAGGGTAAGGAGCTGCTGTCCTCCTCGAGACTTGGAAAAAACAGGTCTGTTTTCTGCCTAAGAACACAAACCTTCAAGGGAAGGAAATGCTTTGTTTTTTCTCATCTATTTGGACAGTTAAGTGGCTTATTGCAGAGTACAGATGTAGCAACATTTGCTAATAACCAAACAGAAAAAAAGCTTTTCAACTGGGAAAATGCAGGTAGTTTTAAACCCAAATATTTTAGTGAACTGTATTATTCCAAATACAAGGACTGGACCAGATATTCACCTGTACTGAAAATAATTTCAGAAGCTCTTGCCAAGTCTTTCAGCTCATAGACAGTTTTCCTGTTGAGTTCTCCTCACCAGCACTAGTGGGTGACTGGTACTGTACAGGTTTGTAGCAAATATGCATCAGAGTAAGCTAGAAGGGTTAAAGGAAAATCATCTGCTAATTGCTCCAGAACACTGATCTCATAGAAACCACCAGATAGCAAGGGAGAAACAGACTGTCCCGAAGATAAGATGGCAAAGATGAACTGGACTAGAGCCATAAGATAGTCCCAATTAAAAATCAGGTCATATTCATTCTCTGATTTCAGTTGTTCACACCCATGTGCTGACAAGCCCACATGGGCTAGCCAGGCTCCACTGTGTGCGATACGAAGGACAAGGGACGCTGCCTCTAAAGTCTTCATTATGTCTCTTTACTGATGATGGCAAACCGATACTGGGTTACACATCACCCTGCCCTTCCAAAAGGGTGCGTTCCATTTTATTACACTACAGCGTCCAAAAAACGGCCAACAGAAAAGGGCTTCCTCCACTGCAGTATACCCCAGCAGGAAGGAAGCAGGCATGCTCTGTGATTACCAGTGAGATACTGGCCCTCTGAAAGAACCCCCAGGGATCCATATGGCACAATTACCAGCCGTGGAAGTCCAGGTTTCCACCTCCACTGCTTTGTATCAGCACCTTCCAAGCCTGTGTTCAGCAGTTCAACCAAAATGTTTCTTCAGCCTTTTGAGAGCCACTAACAATCAGCTGATTCAGAGTTCAGGGATGCTGGTGGGAGTCATTAGGCCCTAGAACCTGATATCTTTATAACAGCTGTTGATTCTCATCTGACAAGATAAGGCTCGATGACAATGTAAACCTTTGAAGCAGCAACTAAGTTTATGGGGAAAAGGCCAACAGAGTTGCATTCCTATCCCAAAACGCAAAGGATTTGCTTGTACTCAGTTTTAATTCACGCCAGTCTTTTTCGCAAGAAAGTTTCAGCTCCGAATTACCTTGCCCTGCTTACCTTAGCTAGCTGGCTCCCAGTTTCAGATAGCCATTAGGTAAGACGCTGTAGCCTGAAAGAGAGAGGTTCGTAATGAGAAATGGGCCCAGGAAGTGATGTTCAGCTGCACCAGACAAACTGCGTAAATGTCTGAGAACTGTAATTTACAAAGAGAATCCCATCGAGACGTTAAGAGCACGCTGAGACTCAGCAGCGGTATTTAAGGATTATACTCTCTACAGACAGAATCCCTGACCAGAAACTTCAAAGGGGTTTTGTTTAACAATCCATGTACATAAGCCAGTTGTAATTTAAAAATACACCTATCCTTTTGTCATGCTGTGCTCCCACCCTGCCCCTCCACCCACAGGGCCCTTCCTAAAGTCACAACTTTCCCTTTTCCAGTCCCTTTTCAGGCTTCTTGTCAACAAACAGCACCACCATCGCCCACCACACTCACCAGTTACTTACATAAGAGAGTGAGACAGGTGCCTGAAAAATTTTGAGTGTAGGTGTTCTAAATTATTGTTAAATGTAGAAGTCTCACTTTAAGTACAGAACTTTAAATTATCCATAATTGTGCTGGCTTTGATTATTATTAAAATATATAATAAGATCCCAAGTTTACAACATCTGGTAAAACTCACTCCTAATTGTCATTCTACTCAACTTTTATGTTTTGGACCACTTTTAGCAGCTCTTCTGCATTATCACACAAACAGGCAAAACTAAACATGGAATAAATAACACATTTCACACTTCCACGTGGCTCAGATTCTGTACAAAGAGAACTTCAGGTCCTCAAACACAGAACTGTCAAATCTACAAGAAACTAATTTGCAGATCTTGGTCTGAGAGCACAGATTCCTTGATTCCTTGCTCACTGTGAACCATTTGTTGTTGTGCTGCGCAGTTACCCTGAGTCACAGGTGAAGAAGATACCTTCTGCACCCTAACTGGGATCAACAGAACTCGCCTTCTGACTTCAGCATCACGTAATGACCATAAGATGATGCTTAAAATACTTATACACAACATGAGTACTTATGTGAGTAAACCTGAGGGGGTCTAACATTAGTAGCAAGCAACCAGGACATATTTGTCCAAATCAAAGTCAGCTTTTAAACAGAACTGGTACCCAGATTTTTTAAAAATTTATTTGTAAGTAAGTCCCACATAGCACATTTTAAAGTGTAAATCAGTTACCCCAGCTACCAAGCTTTGCTTTTGTGAAACATGATTGGACAGAAAAACTGCTCTCCCACCCCTGAAAAAAAAAACTAAACAATTTCTCAAAAAATTCATACACATTGGAGTTAAACCACTACAGGGTTCCAGCGTGAGACTGCTCTCAGAGCAAATGCATTTCTTAAACACCCAAAACACAATGCAAAAGCCTTATGCTTGGGTAGCTGAAGTAACTCGAAAGCCTTGGGATTTTTGCAAGGCAAATTAACCACAGCGGAGCAAAACCTCCCAAGCCAACTGTGCCCATAACCCTGCTGATATCAAAAGCAACACACCCATGGCCCTGATATTGGCCTGATGAGTGTATATATATATACACACATGCACATACTTCAGCACCTCTTCATATGGCTTTGGGATCCCACCCAGTAACACGGCATGAACGGTAAGACACCACCAAAGCTTTAATTTTCCTCAGGATAAGCCTCACAGACACCAACCTGTCCTGCATCAGAGGTCACAAAGGAGCCTTGGAGGAGCAACCCGAGAGCAGCTTCACCAGATGCACATCCTTACCTCTCTCTGTAACCCTCCCTCTGAGAGGGAGCTGTTCTCACAGTGGGAGAAGGGCTTTAAAGGCAGCAAAAGCGCCGGCACCCAGGGCGGCCTAAACCCCAAGCGAGGCACCATCGTGGCAGACAAGGCCCAAAAACTGCAGACAAACGCACGCAGCGAGGAAAGAGCAGCTATACCCATCTCGTGATGGAGAGGGACCTACCACCAGTCCCATGAAGGGGCCTTTTTTGAGGGCCGGCCTGGGCCTGTCCGTCCGCCCGCCCTCGCCATCACCTCAGCCCAGCGCCGCTCTCCCGCTCCGCTCCGCAATCTACGCTCCTCGCTACGCCGGTGGCGCAGGAGAGCTCAGC
>NW_010110453.1:275-59192 GCF_000699245.1 Pterocles gutturalis | reverse complement strand
CTTCTCAGAGGAACCCTGCCTGTTTGCTGGGCTCCTAGGACCATCTTGTGAGGCTTCTGCACCTGGCAAAACTTCAGCATCCCACTACACGAGCCACAGGTGGTGCCCCTGATCTGCGTACTCGCTGTGGAGAGCTCAAGACACCCGTTGGATTACAATACTTGGGGTCAAGGAGAAAAAAATTAAAAATAAATGGTACTCTGCCCTGTAAGGCTCTTAAGGAGTGAGCTTACATGCACGTGCAAGCCCATCTGTACTCTGTAGTGGAGGAAGAGAACAGGTCATTTGTGTGTTTCAATATTTCCTACATAAAGACTGTTATTTCATATGATATATATCAAATAGCAAACATCCCCTGAGCAGGAACCTAGGTCTTTCCTCTTCCAGGAAAGACTTTCCTGCAGAGTGACAGGACTTTTTTTTTCACCTGTTCCAATGGATTTTGGAGGTGTGTGAAAAGAAATTTGAACAGAATAGTTGCTACTAAAGCATCATTCAGGTAAAGGGTAGGCATCCATTTTCATTCCCTCAGACAGAGGATGACAATACATACTAAGTTAATACATAATAGGGAGTGATACCATCCACCTCCTCCACACCTCTTCCAGTAGATGCCTTTTAAAAGTTAAAGCAGTTGTAGTCAAGGTTTTAGGAAGTGGGACTTGGTGGTTTGCATGCAAGTCATCACACTTGCTCCCTCAGGTGTGTATATGGCATAGGAGGTCTGGGACATAAGGGTGGATCCCATCTTCTGAGGTTTCCATTTGCTAGTAAAAGGCAGCCACATATCCAGCATGCCCATTTTAAGCAGCTCTAAGATGCACAGCTGGCTCTGTGAGCCCTAGCTGAGGGAAAGCAACCCTGCCCATTCACCTATGTGGGCACGCACCGCAGGGCTCTAGACTATAAATTCAGCACTGAGGAGAGGAGAATATGATTAATTTTCAGGTATATAAGTTATTTATTTGATCTAGCCCTTAGTTTCTTTATGAAGAAAAAAAATATTGGAAATTCAAGACATTGCTGGCAGATAGCGCCCCTTGCAGAGAAAATGAAGATTAATTAGGCAGATAGGCCAATTTAGTAGGAGGAAACTGCAAGCTCAGTCAGCATTGCCAAGAGGAGAACTTAGAAGAATGAAATGAATTTGAGGTAAAAGAAGAGAAAGGAAAGGGGAAAACTTACAGATTAGAAAGGCCAGATACAGAAAGGAATTATATACTCTTGATACAAGGGAGTAGCTGATAAATTTGAACAATGGTAAATTTTAAAGCCAATGTTTTTCTCATTTCAAGGTCCAAGTGGACTATCCCTTGCTTTCTGGGTAAAACCGAGATGAAGTATCTAAACACCCATTTAGGACTAGGAAAGAACATCAACTCACTTCAACGCATGCCACTTAAAAATAATAAAATATTAGCTATTACAAAAATTCTGTGGGTTTCTATAAAAATTTCCAAAGTGTTTGTTCATGTACTTAGATGGCCATGGATGCATTACAAAAATGTATCTATATTAATTGACCTGTTCTTTTTTCTAAGGTTGGAAAAACTGGGAAGTTTTACATGTAAACTCTCTATTTTTCCATTTGTTGTGCTATTATATCTCTCTTGATCTAGGAGGCAAGAGAACATGCCTTCTTAAAAACTTTCTACTGTGCTTCAAGCTTATTCCCGTGTAGAGAAGTTTCACTCATACCTAAATTGTCTATGCTCAAAAATTGAGAACCCTCCAAAATCTAAAAAAGAAAGTAGGTTGTTCTTTTCAGTATTAAATCACAAGCAAAAATTAATAAGGAACAACAGCTGAAGACTGAGTAAAAACTTAGTATTCACATGCCTGTGCAAAGGTGGATTGAAGCACCAACTATCAGGTAGCTATTAGATCAGTGATCAGTAAGATACGTTAACAGAAATCACTGTAAGAAAGCTGCAAAATGTCTGTTGCTTTCATATCTATGAAATCTGGGTCTTCGTAACAAGTTGGGCTCCCATTTTTTTGGTTTGATAGTTCTTTTTGGAGACAAACTTTTGTATCCCTGCAAAATTAAAAGGATGTTCTCACTATCCCATGTTTGCATCCTATTTTCCCCTAAAGGGGTGACTGTCTGGGAAGAATACAAGGCTTTAATGCCAGCCTTTTCCTCCACACTCACCCCTACACTTGGCAGGCAGGAAACAGCCTTGATTAAATCATTTGTATTCTTTAGAGGTTTACTGCTGCCTGGGATCACTCTGCAGTCCTCTAACCCTGAACAGAAACAGCTGAACAACTGAAAGTAGTTCTGGCTGTTATATGCCATTAAGACACAATGATTTTCATAGGAGAACAGAACAGCAGCCCATATTTAGCTTGAGCAACAAAGCTTTGCAGAGCTCTGATGCACAGACAGAAATCCTCAACAGGACACTGAGTCCTAAACTCTCACAGTTTACGTATGTCTGTTGCTCCCTTTTAACTCTCTCTCAGCTTTCGGAGACGTTTACCAACTGAAAACATTTCATTAGGGTTTTATAGCATGAATCAGTACTAAAAATATATAAAACTTGGGCTGGAGGAGACAAGGCAGCAACAAGAATAAGTTTCTCCCTGAGGAAATTGAGAGAGGGCTAAGCATTATGTACTACAAAAGTACAATGAGATGCAGAATCTACGCAGCCACCTAGGATTGACTGCAGCTTGTAAGGCTGCCTTACCAGAACTCCACCTTTCTCTCATAAGGATTCCCTGCCTAACTTAACCAGGTTAGAAACATTTCTGGCTCACTTATGCTACTTTATTTTCTGCATTGTTGAAGGTAGCATGGCTGGGGATCATTGTAAACACAAGTAAATGCAACTAAGGAAAATATTTTTTTAAATAAAGAAGTAAAGAATTGCTCAGTGTTCTGATACAGGAATATGATAAAAATGTAGTTTTCTCTCTATCTTGTTACTTAATTTACAGGCCCACCCTGAGATAATTTAATTTTAATCAGTAAAACAAGCAAATATGGTAATTCGATGAAGTGGATAAGTAACTGTGTGCCACTTTTATGTGGTACTGTGTTTAATTATTTTGAAAATACAAATCTAAAATTATTTAAATGATGCCTTTACTTTTTTCCTTATTCTTTTCCTTTTTAACCAGAGAAAACAATGAACAAATATTATTTAAACTCCAAATACATTCAGGGCAAAAGCTAATTCTGTAATGAATTAAAGGAAACTCTGAGGCAGAGAGGAGGGTTTAGAATCCGCTAACCATAAAAAAACACATTGTTAGTTTCCCCTGCAATACTTCTCAAAAGAATTTTCACGTATGTCATTAGGCTCATTATTTCTTAAACACTACAGATATTAGCATCAGCATAATACCACTGTTCATACGTCTTCCTTTTTTCTGTCTATTCCTTCTCTAAACTTGTTATCCTCTTCAAAGCAAAGTTCTCATACTTAAAAAAAAAAAAATCTCTCTTGTCAGCAAAGCACTCTCATTCTTTTCCTTCAAATCCCTCCATGTAACCTACATTTCACTAAGATTGACAGTAGCACTCTAAATGCTGTCAGTATCACACCCTGTCTTACAATTTTACTCTTTATCATGTGTATCATATTCTTCTAAAATCAGATTCTAAATTGCCTGGGGCTTAAAGTTGCCTCTCTTCTTTATCTTGAATCATTCAAAGGGCCAAGCATTTCCCACCTGGACTGGTCAATTTATAGGAGCTAGGGGACTGCTTTATGGCAGCTACAAGAACAGCTGAGGTTACTCTACCCATGAACTAAGATTCAGCTGAGCACGTAATATTCCAGCTCCCTGTTTTCCACTCCAATGGACTACATTACTGGCATAGGACTGGTTTCATGACATTTGGAAAGCACATCAAGGTCAGCTTGTGTTGATCATTTTCAGAAAGCTATCCTGACAGAGTTGTGAATCTGCTTTAATTTACTTCAATATTTTTAAGCTAAAAAAAAAAAAAATCAGTGACTTTTAATTATGAATCTCACATATATGATAATGTCCTTAAAATTATACAATGAATTGAAAAGTAAAAATGATAATAATAAAGCCCCAAAAGCAAAGGATCTAAGCATGGCAAGTGAGCCAAGACTGTGGAAAACAAGATGCTCTGTGATAAATGGGGGGTGCATACTAACTTTACAACAGCAGAGTATGGCAAAGACTACCCATTCAGGTCTCTAAACATAAAATGGATGCCTTCAGCAAAAAAAAAAAAAAAAAAAACCCACAGAATTCAATCTTGATGTTTAATGCAATAAAATGTTAAGCTTTTTTAATAAATAAAGGAAAAACTTTCTCTAGTGCTAATTATGTGAAGTTAATGGAACTTCTCCTTGTCAAAATATTAAACCAAACTCACCCCAGGAGTCCTGACTATGTGAAACATACATCTTTCTCTACTGCTTTTGAAGTATCAGTATATATCACTAAGCTTTCTAATTGACAATTTTTTAGATATAGAAAGTCTTCATAAACATAAAATGAGCCAATTTAAAACCTTGATGGTCTTTGCACTGAAGCGCTGATGAGATAAAAAGGATATTTGAAATACAGAAAGCATAGGTTTTTAGAGAAGGTACCTCTAAGAAGCTATTCAAATAATTTTTGCTTAGTGATTTTCTATTTCAAGAAAGGAAAAGCCATTTTACACTGGCTTCTTGTTTCCATAAGCAGGGTGTCACAAGGGTCTTGGTCTGCTTTCATAGCAAGACAGCCACATTCAGCTGAGGCACAGGAGCAAGCAAAAGCAGCTTTTAATCACACTGCCGTGTTCTCCTTATTACAATATGGAGACATTCAGGGTTGTTGTAAGTGGCAATAGCTGCATGGCTCCTAACATAAACCTGTGGAAGAACTGCAGAGCTCTGTGGTGCACAAGTGAGGCTTCTTCTCCTCTGCCGTGCTCTTAACCACATGCCTCTTGCAGGGGAAGGGGGACTGAAGCCCTCACATCAGTGCTGCTGGGAGTTTCTCTCTCACTCTTGGACAACCCCAGGCTGGACAGCTGTGAGCACTTCATGGCACTGGGGTGGCACAGGTAAAATGGGAACCAAAATCTGGTTTATAGCTTTCATAAACTTGGAATGTGGAAGAAAGTATCTGTTGTCTGGTATCAAAGGAAAAATACACACCTAAGTAAAAATTGAAAACTAAAAGCCATAATTTCTTTCAATTAAAAGACAGAGCAGAGGTAATTAAAAAAAATTTAAAAAAGAAGAGTTATAATGGGGCCATACTGTTTAGTGAGCAGCTGGAACGCCGTGCGTAGCAGTGAGGACGGCTGCCTCAAAGCAACTGGGCAGCACAATGCACCAGCAGCCCGTTGCCAAACAAGCAGAACATATACACCCCAATTTCCACAGCTCTGTGTTCAGCTCATATTCTGCCTCACAGAAGAGATTTAAAGGCTCAGCCCTCAAGAACTGCAAGCTCCGAGTCCCAAATCTATCCACAGCCACAGTCTAAAACAGATTATCTGCCCTGTTGTGGTTGAGCATGCACTGATAATCCTCAAGCACAAAAATACTGGGATATCTTGGGAGCTGGTCCAAAAAAAACCCAACCTTATTATCATTTTACTACAGAACCCAGCACTTGTAAGGGACCCTTTGAGAAGTGTCTAAAACGTGGATCAATATTTGAAGCTCAATATGCCCTTGGGATTACCTTGCTTTCTTGTACTCATCTGGCCTTTTTAATCATGTATTCCAAGCAAAGCTTTGTTTCTACAACATGGAGGCTTCAGCTCCTTGCTGTATTGGGGAGTTATGAATCTGCAAAGCAATTTTAATACAAACACTTTAGCGTAGAATAGACATAAGAAAAAAGCTAATCAAGACACTACATCTGAGATGAAAAGTTACTGATCCTAAAAGAGCAAGTGAGTCAAGAAAGTTACAGTTTAACATTCTCTTTGATCTGTGTATGACTTCGCTGTTTAATTTGCTTAAGCTTGAAAAAGGTGGACAAGGAAGAGAAGGTTTTATGAGAAATGGTTTCACAGCAATCCAATCTTGTTTGAGACTTCTGGAAAAGCATTAAGTTTTATACTATAAATCTGTCTCTCTTTTAGACTTTTTACCGCACAGCTTAACACAAGGTAAAAAAAATATATTTTATATTTTGCATGACCCTTGAAGTACTTAGATCATCATGTTATGTGGATGCATCTCACTAAAGGTGAGAACCTTTTGAATAAGTTTACTAATTAACACCTTGCAACTGCAAAATTTCCACTTAAAATTCGCTCTATATTTATGACTTTTGAAACAAACACATAACGGATGCAAGATGGACTAATATGGAGCAACAGCAATGTGGACTCCTTGAGACATACTGCAAATATATAATAGACCTGCATAGTAGATAACGCTCTCTAGAGGATTTTCAATACTGTATCAAGAAAAAGAACAGACAGTACCTTCACAAATAGCCTGCAGGTCAGAAGGATTTGGATGTCTGTATGTGAAGGCATTGGGGTTGACCCCGTTTTATTGCTTGCACCCATGCCTGTGCTGCATAGCTTCAGGACTGATAGAGGGATTTGAGAATGAGACCAAAGTCGCTCCAGTCTCTCCA
This sequence comes from Pterocles gutturalis, assembly GCF_000699245.1. Lineage (NCBI taxonomy): Eukaryota > Metazoa > Chordata > Aves > Pterocliformes > Pteroclidae > Pterocles > Pterocles gutturalis. The sequence goes on along the minus strand of NW_010110453.1, from coordinate 52,607 downwards.
GCAGGCCACCCTCTTGCACACAGACCCTGGCAGCAACCATCTTTCTCATTGTTTCTCTACTTGCCCTCAGCACTGGTCACCACCACAAATGAGGTTGCTTTTCTGCCCTAGAGACTGAGAAATCACTGTGGGCAGAGCTCTTGTGCTTTCTCCAGACCAGTTTCTGACTTGTTCCTCAAGGTGGGTGGGATAAATGAGGTGTAATACCGGAACTCGCCACCACATGGTTTTGGATCAGTCTGCTCTGACACCATCCTAGCATCGTGTACCAACTGCCCCGACACATTGCAGAAGCAACAACTGACCCTCTGTGGCTGGGCTGCTTTGCTCTCTTTTACTATACATCTTTACAGAGGAAATCACTAACCTGATCTTCTCAACTGTTTCTTCAAATATCCTTTCTACAAGCCTAATGCCAGCACAAACGTTCGTACGAACATTAGCGAGGTATAATTTGATCCCCAAAGCCCTGTGATCACTTTTCCTCCTTCAGTCTTCCAGATAAAGAGTGTATCATGAGGTGTATTGTGCACAGTTTTTTAAGAGGAGACAGTAAAAGTTGGTCCCATGGTCACATTAAAGGTCCCAGGGTACCTCTTGTTAGACGAGAATAAAAAATGGATTTTTTTTTTTTTTTTTTTTGTGCTTTCTATAGCCGAGCGCTCTCCTCCCAGGGCAATGTACTAAGTACCTGGCAGCTGTCTTCCATCTAGCAGAGGGAGCTGAATGCTTTTTTTGTAATGAAGGCCACTATATACATCTAAGCTATTAATTCAAAGACAAACAGGCACTTCTTTGATGGAAAGATGTGAGTCTGTGAGGTAGAAATGGGTTAATAAATGTGAAAATGAATCTTCTAAGGATAATGTGCCAGTGTCAAGTAGCAAAACAGCTGAAGCACAGTTCTGACATCTCCTCAGGACACATGATATTCTCATAAAATCTGGGCAGGGGAGAAACATTTGATGTCTGGCCCTATCATTTATATTTTTAGAAGGCTACACAACAATACTTTGACACCCCCTCGGGTATCTATTTTTTTGCAGTCCTGTACGTCTAGGTTCTGCCTCCTTTCTAAGGCACACAAATCCATAAACCTTCACTGACCTGCAGTGTCGGTATGTTCCTGCCTGCAGCCCTTTTTTTCTGCTGCGTTAGGAAGCCTGATGAGACTGCTTATTGAATTTCTTCCTTTAAACATCAAAGATATAGCCATGCTCTCCAATTATTTAATAGATTCTGCTACAATGGAGACCACTGATTCATTTTCACTAGAGATATCCTGTCATTGTAAAGAGCAATTATATACAATAACAGCCTAGCTGCTCTCAAATGTTCTTTTATCAAACACACAGTCCTGTGATTACCAAGATGGGCAATGATCTGATATTGATAATAAAAAACGTCTTTGGTGTTAGTTTTACCAAAATATCAGCATCTGCTCTGTAGACCCTGACACTCAAAATGCAGTGGGACTGTTTGGACTGCCTTTTGCTTTAACTGTTATATTTATTTCATGGTCATTCTTTTTAAGCCTCACAGAAAAGTGTCTCTGATTTGTTTTTTTGCTGCTCAGCAGTGGTGTCTGGAGGAATGACAGAGGGAGATGGGACATCCTGACTTCTGAAGCCAGCTCTGTCACCAGGCAGCCTCAAGCAAGATGTTTTGTCTCAGTCTTCCCATCTGTAAAACTTTCCTACTTAACTGTGCACAGGGGCTGAAGATCAATTTGTTAATGGCTGTGCATTAGCACTGTGCACAGCCCTTTGAACATATAATATGTCCTAAAAATACTAACCCTTTTTGCCCTTAGTCACAGATTACTTTCCAGATCTACAGATTAAAGTATTCCTTTTCTAAAACTTTCCCTGAAATAAAAACTCAGTGATAGCTACTTACTGAGCCCTGCCTCTCAATAGCTCTGAGGTGGCAAGTCCTCTACCAAAAGTAAAAACTTTTCCTAACCCTTCATTTTACAACTGCGATAAAACTAAAAGCAAAATTAGACTAGTGAGGTTCACAGGGCTTGCTTGACCTTGAAGCATAAGTTGTGATGAGCAAAATGAGAGTACCCACCTTCTTCAGACTGGTTTTGAATCCAACCAGCTGACAAAGACTACAGTGATGAAGATAATCACAGTCTTGAGCAGGTTTTATATCGCCATTGGCAGAAGGCAGTGCTCTAGAAAGCTATTATGTCCCACAGGCAGTTTTCACATATTTCATATAATCCTTATTTTAGTTAGACAACATGGTCTTCTATCTTTTATACCCTATTCTTTCTCATCTATAGGGCTACAATTGATACAAGTTTCCCGTGACAGGTTCCTTTTTTTCCACCTTAAAAATCAGATTCAGGCAGACCGTGGCCATTTGTCCACTGTGTAGGACTTGAGCATGGTTTCCACTGAACTGGGGATTGCAGCCATCTCAGATCCTGCCCATGGCATGTGCACAGGCAAACCCTAGGGGCCATATGCCATAAGGATGACATGCATGTACAGGAAGTAAATTTACATAGGGCACTTCAACTACCTGGAGTATGTACTTTTCATTCCCTCGATCTGGGAGCTGCTGGACATCTCTCTTTGGAATTTCCCAGGCAGAAGCCTTGAGGAGACAAGCTGACTGGAAGGTGCTAAGTACACACAAGTACACGCGTTAGCAGGGAGTAAAGAACGAGAACTCTCCTGGGAAGAGCATGCAGATGGTTGCATTTATCCTGTCACATTAGTTCAGATCTTGCACTCAGACCAGAGGCCCACACAGTCTGTGGGCCAAGTTATCCTCTGGCTTTAGGCTGAACCGCGTCAGATTTTTCATGAAGCCAGGTAACCTGGGCATAGCATGTCGGGGTCCAAATGACATTTTATTCTGCCTCTAATAGCAGCGAGGCTATAGGGGGGATTGAAGAAAACAATACAGCTCTACAACCTTCATACAAAATTTATTCCCACAGAAAAAGGAGACCATAGGCATAATCACCAGTCCCTATGGAGGGAAACTGCATGGGGCCACAGCCAGGTCTTGAGTTCTGGGACTCTGCAGTGCTGCCAGATGAAGCACCCCTAGCTGCCATTTCAGCTCTGTCACCCCTTGTTTAGACAAAGTAGCTGGCCTAGTTTACCTATTACTATCGACTGCTCCAGTTCTGTCTTTTAGTTGGCATTCACATCCTGCAAAAGCTAGAGCCTGCAGCTAACAGATACAGCAAATTACTCAGCATTAACCAGCATAATCTGTGTTGGTTTTCGTGGTGTCCGTTTCCCACTCCTCTCCAGTCACGCACAAGCTCTCTCTGTGGGCATGGTGGAGCACATGTGGAGCAGCCACAGCAGCTGTGAGGGCAGCTGGGGGTGGGAAGGAATTTTCCTCATCCACATGGTCTCTCTACTTCATATTCTAACTCCACATCAATGTTTTTTTCCATGCCAGGCAGCTGTGAGGCTTTGGTAATACGCCACCTGAAATCTATTTTAATCTAGCATTCAAAACATGACTGTAAATGGTTTATTGTTGTCATACTTTTAGATTAACTTTAGGAGCACTGCCTTTCTCCTCTTCATTTTTCCTAGCAATACACACTGCTTCTCTTCCCTGTAAGGTGAAAGCTGTATAGACTGCTAGTGCTTGCAAGTAGCCATTTAAAAGCAGATATTTTTTGTCAGCATTTTTATTTGTGAAGCTTCTATGACAGATTTGGAAATTGAAGCCCTTGATTTATCTCCAGGCTGAAAACTAGACAGAGGCAAGGACACTGTGAGCCTTAGGAATGAAATTACAAACATGTCATTACCTCCTTTAATCTGCTCTTGTTTCTGTGAAATTGCTCCAGACAACCCCAAAAATCCATGTGCTTTTACAACAAAAAAAATCCTCTTTTCAAGCTATTTTCCACCCATATTATTTGAGACCACTCACTGTTCACTTGTTTAAAAACAAAGGCTAGTAAATATACTGCTGTTTAACATATGTAGGGGGCTACACCAACAGACCTGATCAACATACAAAATAGTCATGTCTAAAATCACTCCTGCCCTCCTTTTTTTTTTTTTTTGTTATTAAATCTTGCTTGGCTCCCAGGAGAAAACAGTTTGATAGTGAGTCATGCTAGCACTCAGTTCAGGCCACATTTGGCATAACATAACATCACATCTGGCACATCGAAACCATGACTGACAGACTCTGATCAAGATTCGTGTGACGGGAGTAGCAGGGGTTATTGCAAAACAGAAGTGAGAGGCATCAGAGGAGCTATAGAGAGAAAGTGGCAAAAAGCCCAACTCCCATTCGCCTGCTAAAGCACTTCTATTAGCTCTTATTTTTCTACTGCAGTATAATCCTACACAGAAATTAGAAGAATGACTACATGTATTAGTTTGGGGTTTAAACCATGTGACAACATCCATGGATGACTGAAAAGGATCTACTGTGATGGGAAAGGCTCAAATGGGAGAGCAAATGGTTGTAAAGAGTATAGCCCCTTTCCTGATCCACCCCCTAAGTTGATGCTAGCACTACTGGTAACTCCAAAGCAAACAGTGCCAAGTGGAAAATTGCAGCGACCTGAGCTGGGCTTATAAAACTCCTTTCTCAGGAGGCTGGTGTGTTTCCCCTGTGAGAAGTACTCTGGTCACCCTTAAGCTATTCACCACTGAGATAGCCATCCAGTGCCAAGAGAACGGATGGCCTTGTGCTTTGTATGTTTTGCTGAGGTGGAAAACCAGTGACAGATCTCCTTTTCTCAAAAATCAGACAGAAAACTGCAGCAATGACACCTTCACATCTTAGATAGGTCTAAATGGGTAAAGACATTACCTGCTGCTGCAGAGATCTCATTTTGTTTCAGATCTGGGAGAAGGCCACTCCACCTGGGGCAATTCAAGCCCACATCTGATGACAGCACCTGTGCAGCTACCATGTAACTAAACCAAAAGCAATGCTGGGGAGGAGGAGGAAGAATGTGTTTTCCTCCTCTGTTTTCAGGTGATTTGACTTTGAAGAGGAATAGGGTAGTTCCCCAGCTGTTAACCTCAAGAGTTATTCTCATCACCATTAACTCAGTAAAGTTGTAATCTTATTCTTCCAAGAGTTGGCAGTGGTGATAAACAAACCCTGAAGCAAAGGTGAGTGTCTCTGCAGATATATCACTTTACAGGAAAACACTCATACCAGAGCTGAAAATGCTGACACTGGGGACCATACAACCCCATTACCTTTCCTGGTAAATCTGCCGTTTGACCTGATTTCTGGAAGAGGTTCAGGTAAAAGGTTCCAGTATTGAGCCCAAATGAATAGCTGATTTATTATAGTCTCAGCTAATTTGGCAAAGCTCCAGAGGATGGGTTGAAGTTCAGACACATCCCTTTTGTAAGCATTGCCTGCTGTCTAGCACTCCACGTTGATTTTAAATGCCTCTGTATTCATCAGGCTGAGGATCCAGATCCCAGGCACCCAGATCTACCCATGTAGATTTAAGGCAGAGCTCTGGACTCCGCTCTGGCAGGTAGGCACTGAAGTTTAGATAACCAAACATATAACTTTAATCCTTAAACCCCTTTACCGCTCTGCCTCTTTGCATTCAGATTCCTCTCTTTGACATGAAACCACTACCCACCCTTTTTCACAGGCCTCTTCTGAAAATAAAAGCAGTAATCTCTAAGAAAATTTAGATGCTGTGCCAAACACAGGTCATTTATACTCACTGCCATGCTGCTCTGCTGCTGTTGTCTGTCTTCAGATGTGCTATCACAAAGAGCTAGAAGTGAGGCAAAAGCCCATTAGTCAAGAAGGCAGAAAGTAAAAGGAAACTGAAAGCCAAAACAAACCCCAAAGATCCAATGATGTAAAAGCAAAAAAAGACAGTGGAGAGAAGGCAGGCTCTTCATGCTGCAGAAAGCTGTAGTGACCAGCACTCGAAAAGGAGGGGACTGTGAGCAAAGGTAAGAAATAAACAGCGGCTTATTCTCTCCTTCCATACCTGCTAAAGAGTCAGTGAAAAGGGCAGCAGCTGAGGTCAATGACAGACAACACCATGGTAAAGGCAAAGCCATAGCCATGTGTCCTGATCAGGGAAGCCAATCAGCCAAATGAGCAAGTGATGGGCAAAGCCTGCGTGGAGGGAAGGAAGGTCTGGGCTTCATGAGAGAAGAGAAATGGTGCCCAAACTGTGAATTTTCACCGCCCCCCCCCACCGCCTTTAAAAAATATCACTGCTAGACCAAGCTTATTTTGGGAATTCAAGTCTGTGATAGAATCATCAGGGGGAAAAAAACTGTTAATCATCAAGGATTAACAGAAGTCACTGTCATTAACCAATGGGGCCTTCTTAATGATGTTTTCCATTAGTAGGTACTTAGGCTGGAAGTTGCCTTCCCACGTAAGATCTGTCTTTGTGATGAATGTATCAATTTGTTTCATAACTTGACCATAACAATGCAGAATTCTGCCTGTAAATTACTGTTTTAATCTTTCACTTATGGCATAAATACTCTTTATTGCACAATATGCATAATTTTGCATATTAACTATGTAGTGGCATTTTACTATGGGCACATAATTTCACTATTTAGATGGTATTTCGTATTATTTGGGAACAAGTAAATTTAAAACACATTGTTGCATAATCTCAATTTTGGAGGACATCTTTTGAGATAAATACATTGGACTGTAATTTCAGTGCTTGGTGCTAAAATTATATCTTCAGCTGCTTAAATGTGTGGGTTACGAGTGCAGCAGAACCATTCTCCTGTCAGTGAGATGAGAATCAAGTCCACAGTGTGGAAAGATTACTTAATCTGAGATTTTCTTTTTTTGTTTTCTAGAAGTGGTGATTGACAGACTACCTTATTACTCTTCCTTTTTTCCTTAACTTTAAGAATAGCTAATGAAATTAATCATAGCCTGGAGGAGACAGTTTGAAACCTGCTAAGAATTATATATGTCAGTGCAAGCTTTACAGCTCACTTGGGCTAATTTGCTACTGGCAAATATATCACTGTCATATACTTCTGTACACTTTGCATTTGCAATCTTTTGAACTAACCATACAAGCTGAAGCACTAGCTTGAAAGTCTAGGGGATTGGTAGAAGTGTGGATGCAAGGATTCTAACTCGGCTGTAGCTCCAATAAAGATGTATTGTTATACTCTTGTGTCTTCTAGTAATACTTATGGTTTAGTCCATACCAGAGACACAGACAGAACAGGAAAAAATAATTTTACTATTTCTAAATAAAGCCAGGATCAGATAAAGTGAAAAAAACAGAGAAACTGGTCTGTACAGGAACTCGTACTGTGTGCAACCTGACTGTATGTTAGTATTAGGCAATATCTTAAAATCATTAATATTATGATTAATTAACTCACACATTCATTTATCTTTCTTGGATGGGCAAAGAGGGTTGCACTATGCTATACCCAGACTATCCAAATCTTTTATAACTGCAGCAAAAGTTAGAGGATAGTCTCCAGTAGGTTTTGCCACTTCGATACCTGTCACTACGGTCAGTTCCCTGTAAATTATTGATTTCTATTTGAAACAAATACCAGGAACAATATCTATGCTATTAAAACTCCCACGCTAAAGCAAAACCTTAATTACGACCTCCTATTCTCTTGAGTCGAGATATTGACACATCTGACTGTCACACAGCCCATCTGTTTCCAAAGTTGTTTTGCTTTACATTGCTGAAGACGCAACAGATATTAGAGCAGGAGACAAGTTGCCCTGTGGAGGACGTGCTTTTTCCAGTGTCAGGATTCAGAGATACCTGCTTATTTCCAGACTAGGAACTGCAGTGCCAGCTCTGTCAGATATCTGAATTGAGATTATTAGCAAATTCAGTAGATCCTGATTAATTTAGTTTCTTTCTACACCAGTGGAGGTGACAGACATTTTCTTTCCTGATACCAATCTAACACAAGTGCAAATGTAATAGGATTTATAATAGGTGTTAAACTAACTTATTAGTAAAATGTAAAGGCTAATTTTTAATATGTCAATCTCGGGGTACTTTTAAAAAGTGCTTAAGTATTACCTTCATTTTATAATGGGAAACACGGAATGGATACCAGACTTGCTCCAACACCCACAAAACAGTAAAGCCTAGGTATTCTGGTACTGATTTTGCTGCTATCAGTTAAAGGGCTTTGAGGAAGAAAACACCCCCTAAAGTAACTCCTCTCCTTGAAACATGTTGACAGCAATATGTATTTGCACACATATGCAGAGACAAAAGGGTTTTCAGAGATGCCTGGGGATTTGAATAAATACATTTAGAGATATCAGTTGATATATCTCAAATACCTTTGGAGATCAGGTGAGGTATAATCTGTATTCTCTAGACATGCTGCTATGGACTTTTGGTTAGCAAGAGGCACAGGCACATTAGTGAGTGAGGCAATCCTTGGCCTCATTCATCACAGCTCAAGCCCTGTCTGAGGTGCTGTTCGCCTTTCGTCTGTGTGAACAAACTTTCTAATTCATTACAGTAGGAAGTGATGAGAAATCAAGGTACTTTGAGATTGTATATGTGTTTAAAAATCAAACAAAAAAACCCCAAAACAACAAAACAAAACCAAAGAAACAAAACAAACAAAAAAAAAACCACAAAGCAAAACTTTGCATACCATTTAAACCCTTCTTTCTTTTTATTTTTTTGCATATCAGATCTTTCCTACAGAATGTTACCTGGATTTAGAAAAGAATAGTGAATATCAAGAAGCTAAGGGATGACCTCAAGATATTTTTTAGGCTTTTATTAGTATTTTTTATCAGTTCATGGGAAAGGGAAAGTCACCTGGTGAGAGGTGATTTGCAAAGGGACTTTTTATGCAGGAGTCTTACAGAGACACTTTTGCTTTTAGTTTAAAGCCCGGTTCTCCACCAAGGAAATGCTGCTGTAATCCTGTACCAGCCAGATGAAGCTGTTAGATCTGTCCCATCATACAACATTCAGCTGGTTCTTCATGCCAGCTCTGTACCAGCAAAGGAATTAGTTTTTCACAGTAAGCTGAACATTAGAGTGGCTGTTTGGCCAGCCAGGAGAAAGTGGATGTGGGTTAGTCACACTGTACGAGGCTCCACATTCCTCAGAAATCAGTCATTTGCATTTCCTGGAGCTTAGCATAGCTACTGAAAGCAGCTCTGCCCAGTGAATTTTATGGGGACATTTAATTCCCAGACCTTTCCCTGCAGCCCTACAATTCTGTCACATAACAACATCTTCCTAGGAAGATCTGCCCATGGTTTTCCTCTGTCATATTTGCCAAATCCTTCTATAGTCTATCACAAAAAAATGCCTGCTTTCGTGTGACTTCCAGTAAATATATAGGCCTTCAGAGAAAGCAATCAAAGCAAATACCCAGTCCCTCCATTATTTTCAGGTTTGTTTTCTTTTTTTTTTTTTTTTTTTCCCTGTCCAGCTGTAAGTGCACATTTTCTAACTTGAAACATGGGAAATTCCCTACCAGTATATGACTGTGACTTCCCAATACCCTCCCACTCCCAATTTCTATGCATTAGCTTACAAATGAGCTGTATAGATGTCTCTGCTTCTTGGAAGAGGTTAGTGCATGAGCACACTACTGATTTTTTCTGAGGCTAGATGAGGTGTGGGGCAGAGTCAGCAGGACTGTAACACTTCGTGCATTTTTTTTTCAGATGTCTCTGATGCTGCCTAATGAGAACTTTGACATAAGAGGTTATTCAAATGGGAAAAAAAAAAAGAAAAAAATTTTTAAAAAGCCTGAACGAAACCTTTTTTCATTCCTTGCCCCAGGATGACACTACATCCAGCCCTTTGCAAAAGCAGTAATTGGGTTCTATGCTTACATCCAGATGAATCAGGAGTAATTTCACAGAAGTCCAGGGAGTAGGCTGATTTTAAACTGAGCCAGCTTCCATATAATTCAGATTTATTTCTATAGTTCTCTGTTTCACCTTGTTTCATACATATGTGATGTTGGCCAACTCATTGTTGGTTCTTTATTAGAAAAACTAAATCAAACCATAAATTAGTTCACTTGTTAGGGTTATAGGGCAGCAAGGGATTTCTTTTACCTTTGCATATAACGATCCCAGTTTCATTTCAACCTGCAAGTGAATTTCATGACTTGTACAATGAATGCTGTGGCTCATGAAACTCTGACAATGTTCTTCACTCCTTTATTCTGGTTAATTGTAACAAATTTCATTGCTTTGTTCTGAAGTAGATTATTTCTGGGAAGGAAGGTCCTGTCTGAAGTATATAAGAAGGTGAGAGATTTCCAGGTTTTGTCTCTTGAGCATATTAATAGTGCACCAAGCTTTACTCTCTTTCAGTATGAATTTGACAGAGGGACTTTAGAGTTCCTTTTAGCTATAAAGAAGTGAGAATGCCTCTGCCATTGTCAGAGAGTAACCATCTGTCTTTCTTTTTGGCAAGCGCATGACTAAATGGGTGGCAGCTGGTGACAAAGGCTATGACTGCACTTGCCATTTTCTTGTGATAGCTGAAGTGGAGCATTGGCCTGAAGCAATTGCTGCTGAGTTCCTTATGTCTCCAGTATGGTCAGGGAGGGGAGTCATGCAGACGGAAATATTTATATCATATATACTCATTCCAGTTGAAGCTGCTAGTATACTTATACCCCAAAAGAACAGGGAACGCTTTAGACAATGTCATCATTTCCCATTACTTAGGGGGATGGGGGGCTCTTGCGGCTACAGGAACATCAAGCAATTGCCTTCATTGTCTACTACATATTTTATGCTGAATGTGTTGCCTTGTAGGCGACCTGCTGCTCTCTCCTGGACTCCTGACTTTAGCGTGTGTTTTTAGCAGTGCCCTTTGATCAGTTTGAAGGTTGCCTGTGAGTGACAGCGGAAGTCCTTTCTGTTTGGAACCTGATGTGAATCCTCCTCAGTCCCAGCTCTGGGGACTTTAAGGCACATCAGCACTGCCGAATGACACTGTCAGTCTGCCATCATCTTATTTCTTAGGCCTTTACCTCTCTCTGCCTTTCCTTTGAAATTTCTATTTAATTCTCTCCCTGAGCCCTTAGTCTTTTCAGTTTTATCTGAACTTTTAGCTACGCCATCCTTCTTTAATTATGAACCTCACGAGACTCATGGTGCTGGGTGAGGTATTGCATTTCCTCCTGCAAACATTCTTCTTTTTCTCACTTTTTTTGTCTTTCTTGTTCTCCATGCCACCCAGCCTATAGAATTCTCTTCCCCCTATTCCAAGGTCCTTACAGGAGCAGCTATTTGTTAGCTTTGTGCATTAAAGGGAAATACAATATTGTCTGTTTTTTTGCCCTACAGCAAGGCAGGATGATCATGATTAATTTCCTGAATGAAAACTTAGATTCAAGTCCCCAGGAGCATTGAAAGAAGCCACTGTATTTCCTTCTCACTCTGGACGAAATAAAGAATGATGTTGGCAGAGAAAAGTGTGTGATTTGGTGGTCAACTAATGCCCTGATCTGGTGCTCCTGCTGACACAGACACTCTGCCAGGCTGCAGCAGAACAAAAAAGCAGTGACACAACCAACAGCTTCCTTCCCATCCTGGGTGCAGCAATTGGTGTCTTCAGCAACCAGTGTTGAATCTCTCTCCCACTTCAGTGAAGATGCCTAGCTGTACTGAGTACAGTGGGAAAATCCAAAATGTTTTCCCCCATCCCCCTTTTCACATATTAGGACCTCCTTTAGAAAGCCTGAATATGCCTCCTGGTGAAAAGCCTTCAACCAAAGTTGCTGATCAATGAGCAAACATAAAGTTAGTTTACCTGTGCCACACAAAGGTTCATGGGCAGCTGTACAGGTATAAAACAAACTTGAAAAAGAGAAAGCTGTGTCCTGACTATGGTAGATATAAAATCATGAGCTTGGAATAGTAGAGCGAGTGGAAGATATCTACTGCAGTAAGAAGACAACAAAGAAAAATACATGAAACAAGTGCTGTGCTTACGTGTGTGTATGTTTCTGTGCATCTGTGGCTGTGTGTTTATGAGCTCATAATGAAAAATGAAGACTGTAAATTATAGCCCACTGTTAATTTCAAAAAGAACCAGAATAAGACCCTGCATTCACATTTTAGTAACTTGTGATATTAAATGTGAAGAGACTACTTACAGTTCCTAAATCACCCATCAGAGGAGAAGCTTATGATGCGTAAATGAGAGTCTCTGTAATGTCCTAGTGACTCTCTTCCCTTCTACTCTATGAAACGACATAGCTCTCAGAGGTTTCTGTGTGCTGCTGTAAAAGGGAAAGGTACCGACATCAGCTTTTCTGGCATGAGGCACCCAAGGAGTAGTTATGGGAGACTGTAACTCCATCTTGCAGCTGTCCAGGCACATGGGACTAAATCCTCTCCTACATCAGCTTCAGCTTCCCCATGCTGTCAGGAGGCTGGCTGCTCAGATGCTCTGCAATCATGTGCTAGCTGCATGAAGAGGGCACCAATCTCAATTGCATCCAGGTAAATAACACTTAGGGGTCAGTCTGCCTCTGGAGAATGACCCAAACTGACAGGGGGACATTGCTACCCTCCCAACAGGAGTACTGCTACCCTTCTCTACAGCTGCAGCTATGATCATTGCTTTTTACCACCTTTAGGCAATCAATGAAATTGAAGGTTGTGGAAGCAATTAATCTATGTCACCTTCTCAGCAGTGCAATATAGCTGGCCATGAAGAATGTCCTCACACATGCTCAAAGGCATGCAAAGCTTGGACGCATCTTCTTAGCAACTAGCAAGTTCATCCTGCTCCCCACTGCCTCCTTGGCTTCTTATAGTTTTTGGAATTTAGTCCAAGGTCCTGGTCTTTATTTTAAAGGCAAGATTTGAGTGTAGCTGAAAGGCTCCCTAGAGCTCATAAATGTAGACCATCATCAATAGCTTTATTCCTGTGTCACACTGAAGGTTTTATAGGGAGAATTTTCTAAAACTGGGGCATTGAATCTCACAGGAAGAAGGGACCATCACAAACTATATTGGTTTCTTCTCCAAGTATAAAGTGCTTTTTTAATCTAAACTTCTCACATAAACATAGGGGAAATATGAAAATAGACAAATAAATAAATAAATAAACAAACCACAATGCTTCATTGCACACACACTCCTCCACAGGGAGTGGATGAGAAAATAAATATGACAGCTCTTATTCATGTTGCTTACTGCTGTTCTGGAGGGTAATCTCATACTATGTTAGTGAGTGAAATATAATGATGTTCCTTAACTGGATCACATCATTGTATATGCGCTTTTGTCTCTGAGGCTAGCATTAGATGTTCCAGAGTGAAAATACACTGAAAAAAATTACAGAATTATATGAAATATTTTCTTTGTCCTGAGACAGAGCTGGCTAATACAGAACTAAAAGCCCTTGCAAAAGGTATTTTTTCCATTTCAATTACTTGTACTTTCCATCCAGCTTCATCTGTCAAGGTCCAAATTCTGATTTGTTTCTTCTCTTCCTTTCTTTGTATCTTACAAATTCACACTTCTCCATAAGTTCAACCAACTCAAAGCCTGTTTGCCAGGTATGGGAGTCAGTGTTTTTGGAGAATGTTTGTTTACTGTTCAGTAGCTCTGTGATCCTTCTGGTTGGACCAGTTTCTTTTTCTGCCCCTCGTAGCCGAAGCTTGGGAAGTGAATATGGACTGAAGAGTAAAAGGCTCCCCTTTGGTCCTACACCTAGAGAGCGACAAACCTGTCTCCCATGCTCCTGGCATGTGAGCAGCTTTGCCTCCTCTCTCTGCTCCCTCTCTCCTTCATCCAGCCAGCTGGCACAACCCGGAGGATGTACTCCACCCACAATACAAAAAGCAAGGATGGTTACTATCCTTACCAGCTGACATTAGTGCTAATTTCCTGTAAATTGCCACAGAATAAAGAGGCCTCTTTCTAAAAGATCTTTCCGGCTTGCTTAAAAACACTGTCTTCTTTTCTTCCTGCATGCAGCTTGCAGAATCAATAAGGCCCTAGTCTCTTAGCCTTGAGCAGCAGAGAAGCTATTGCTACAAACTCAGCAGGAGTAAGAGCTAAGGCAAGTAAGTAGCCTAGAGCTAATCAAAAGTGCCCTCCCGTGGCTCAGGATGTTGCCATGTGCTTGAGGCAGAACTAGAAGACGATGCAGTACAACTCTTTTGTCAGGCAAGGAAGAATTTTCATTATCCCCACTTGATTATCTCTGAATTTCACTAATTGCACTTACCTTTACCTTATACTTACCAACAGAGCTTGGCCAAGCATTGTTCTGTAACACTACTTTTGAAAAAGTGTGTATATCTTCTTGTAGGTGCCTGAGGACTACTAAAAGGGGTAAGTAGTCTCTCCTTCACATCAGTGTAAAATGCCAAGACAGTCTGGTATAGAGACTCTGTATTCAATTAAATTATTCTCAATATTCAGTGAAACTTCAAGCAGCCTTTACAGTTAAGAAGAAATCAAGTTTGTTTCACCTTACAGTATTCCTATTGCAAAAAACCAAAACCAAATCAAACCAAAAACCCAGAGAAAAAGGTACTGTTGTCTTTTATTACTGTAGAAGGTGGGAAGTAGGGCAGGTATTTTGTTGGCTGTTGATGAAAGAGATCCCTTACCAGCATTTATAGATTTAGGTCTTTTTTTTTTTTTAAAAAAAAACCCCAATGTGTGAAGGACATACCAGGTTAGGGTGATCATTGTAAGAATCTACTCTTGGCCAGGGAAAGACACAGAGCAAAGTGCAGTTGTTACCTTTGGGGAAACTTGGCTGATTAAGGAAAACAGGATAGTATTAAAATAATTACAGCTTGAATGCAGAAAACTATAAATCCAGTGGTGGTTTGTGTCATTTGCTGGACTATGTCATTTTCCTTGGGTACACTGTAGATTTCCAGCACGCTTTGCCTTAAATCATGGGCATATGACTTTGAGGATCATGTGGAATTCTGTACTGTTGCTGTATTAAAAAGCATGTTATTGCACATTAAAAATTACTTAAGGGGACATATTTAGGTTTAGTGAAAAGAAATAATAAAGAACAATCTGCTGAATAACACGGCTGTACATTTGTTGAATGTGTGCTTAGTTTAGGTCATAGGAAAGCTCTGCCACCACAGATGCACAACAGCACTGGGATATCCTCTGCACGGAGGTAGCAAACTCTGTTAGCGTCTCTCTCTGCATCTGGGACTTGTTTCTTTTTCATAAACACAGACCCTCTCAGAATTTCCTCTTCCCTGTGACATTTGTCTCTCTCCCTTTGAGACCAGTGGCCTTCTTGCCCTTTATAACATTAACTCAAGCATGATAAGTGGTATAGAAAACCTTGCACGAATTCTCTAGCTCCTTCAAGAGGGCTAAGCCACCATTTAAATCCCACAGGCTTAAATGCTTTTTCAGCACTTGACCTCTTCATCAGGATGAATTTCTCCTACAGTGAGGACAGCATCCAAAAGTTGTTACTTTGTCAGTCAGAAGAAACTATAAAGCAATACACAGTATTGTACAGAAACATCAAATAAAAGAACAGAATTAGTAATTATCTGTAAAATACCAGTGCCTCACAGATTATTTTCTTGGATTACTGTTTAAAATCTCAGAATTAATATACAGAGAAGTATATGATTATAACAATTCTACTAGAAAGAGCAAAATCTGCTCAGTGAACAGTCTATGTGTACAGCCACTGGTCTAAATCAACTCCACTGCCAAACTGGCAAGCACCAGGAAATATATTAAATGAATAGACAATTCAGAAATGTCCAACAGATAACTAAAATTGAAATTTTATTTTTTTCAATAATATTCATCAGACATTTTTCTGACAAGACTTTTTTGAAAGATGAAGTGCAAATGGGAACCCTGTAAGAATGTTTCGGAGAATCGTACATGACATTTTTTAAGCGCCACTAAGTACACATTGAATACTTTGTAAGTATATAGGCATAGCAACATGCAAGTGTCATGTACCTAACATTACAATATGCATTTTGTCTGCTTAAAGTTATTAACAAGGAAATTAAATGAAGTAAATGTGTCTCATCATCAGTGCAATATGTTTAATTCCCCTGGATTTTCTTTACAGGTTAGTGGTTTCATTTCTGAACCATTCAAACACCTTCTTCCCAAGGCCTTATATTGCCAGTGTAAGAGCAGAGTACACTGGAGTTCCTCAGAGAAAACAGATACACAGACTATGAATAGATGAAGTTGTTATAGTCCTTTCACAAATTATGCCATATTATTTATTCTAGGAAACTTCCTGTTGAACTGCAGGTTTTTTGTAGCTCTAAAGTATCTAGGCTAAAAGCAAAGGATGCACAAGGAATGCTTTATAATTCTGTTGGAAAAGCGCTAAACTGAAACTCAAACGTGCATTAAGGACTTGAGCCTTGTTCTTTTGAAATCAATACGTGTATTGTACCTAACTTTTATGGAAGCAGGACATATATGAATCCAGTGATCCATATGTTCACTGTCTTAGCTCACTGTTTAGGTACAAGCAGATGATTGTAGGCCATATTTGCATATTTCTATGGAAGCTATATAGGGGTATAAGCAAATCTGCTTTCACTGAAAAAAGGACATCATATGCAACTGCATATTTACTAACACTAATCAATACGCATAGAAAGGAGAGAAAAAGGAAGCGATGAATAATTCAGTCCAGCAACTAAAGATTTTTTTCTCTTCTTCATAATCAACACAAACAGTTGATTACGAATTTTTATTTTCTTATTGTGAATTATTATTTTAATTACAAGTGATTACTTTAAAACTCCTCCTTTTGAACCTACTATGAAACACTTCAATGATTTAATTGTAAAATAAGCCTAAGAAAATGAGTATGTTGAAAAGAAAATAGCATCAGTGATCTTCAGCACTGTCATAAGGGCAGGGTAAGGCTGTCTGTAGTTTGTGCTGAAATGCAAGATCAGCTCTCACACATGAAACACTGCTGGCTTCATCCTGGAGATGGGAAAAATGCTAAAGTGCTGACCCCAACAGGCTTGGCTTTGCACCTGAAATCTTAAAAGAAATAAGAAATAAAAATCTTTGAACTTCTCTTTAATAGTAACACAGACTGCTCCTTTTAGGGGAGAGACTTTGTCTTCCTACCCCCTTTCCAACTGGGCTGCTGCTTTTAGCCCAGCAGAGAGTAAACGACTTAAGACACAGAACACAGAGGCTAGATCTATAGAAAACAGCGAAGCCGTGAAGAGGGCTTTTTTTTTTTTTGCCATCTACTGAGAGGCTCTGGAAGCCCCTAGTACTGTAGAGTCATCATATTGGCTCCACACAGTCTTCTATCAGGTTGTGAGCACATTAAACATTGCTGAAGAAAATGAACACGGCTTGGCAACAAGATGATTCCTAGATGCTGGAAGAATTCCCTTAAGGGCTGCTGGAAGCATGGAGCATCCCGAGAACATGGAGTGATATGGAAGTGTGCTGTTAAACCATGTTTGTACCCTTATTTCCTCCTGAGTTAAAACAAGTGCAGAGTGCCGGTTTAGATTTATCGATAGCAAGAAGGAACTGTGCTAGCTTCTGTTAATGCCAAGTAGACAGCTCCCATTTGCTTTAGAGGTACTAGGTCCACTCTGAAAAAACATGTAGGAAGTCCCACTCTCCATAAGAGGTTCTACTCTGCTCTGTTGACATCAAAGGCTGCTCTACCCATTTAATTTTCTCTTATTGTTTGCAATAGTCCTTCCCTGTCCCCCATGCATTGAGTGTTTTTAATGTAAACATGCCCTGGCAATATTATGTTTAAATAACTAAGAGACATGTCAGAATATCTCAACAGTATTGGTATTGCATATTTAATTCAAAAGCTTGCATGTGCTTTTAAAAGTTTCTCTTCAAACCTGCATGCCTTACTGAAAATAATTGCTTTGCAGTTGGATTGCACATCAACATCTAGTGCAGACTAAATATTGATGTGTTATAGCAGTTTATTTTTAAGCTGTTTGGGTTGAACCCCCAACCAGTGTAAATTGGCCCACATTTAAGGCAACAGAGTGAAGCTGACTTATACCAGCTGAGGCTGTGTCCTTATGCCCTGTTAAAAGCTCAAACTATCCCAAAATTAGTAAGGAACAGGGCAAGAATTATGAACCCAGGCAATATTTTTTTCTATTTTTAACAGAAAAAATAAAATATAGTGATCTCATTTCAAGACTACACCAAAGACTCAGTAGTATTTTAAAATGTATACAAATATCTCATAGCTAGTATTTAGACTAAGAGGTAGATGTTATATTCTAGGAATAGTACAGTGTGGAATGATGCTAATGGCAGTTGCTAAATACACCTGTTTGACTGTTAGGCAGGACACAAAGGAGGGTGATAGCAATGGCAACCACAAGAAGGCTTACAGTATTCTTTTCTTCTTCTGCTATTCTATGTTATCTGTCTTTTGGTGCATTCCTTCTGGAAGGGTATGATGGAAAAGTGGCAAGAAGTAAAAGGATCAGTAATACAAAACTCCATGTTTATAAAACATTAGCTTTATCATTAAAGGCATCCTCTACTTTGACGGAAGCATTTTGTACTTACAATTTAAGATTACCTGGCGTTACTGAGCAAGTAGAAGAAATTCCAGGTGAGGTGATTCAGCAAAATAGGGGTCAGAAGAATGCAGCACGCTCTCTCTCTTTCTCTGCGGTTCATGCTAAAAATACCAGGGCATATGGCAGCATATTTCAGCATCTTAACATACTAGGCTCTCTTAAGGACAGAAAAAAAGAGGAAACTTGTGCTGTTGAGCCAGAAATAAATTACAGAACAGTGTTGCCAGACACACATAGTGCTGGCAGCAAAGCCATTAGCGGAGTCAGTGTCTTACTTTGCCTAAAGGTGTTCCAGTGATATTTAATGGGCCTCAAAGAAATGGAAAGCAAAGCTAATGAGAATGGGGAGTGC
Source organism: Pterocles gutturalis (assembly GCF_000699245.1). Classification (NCBI taxonomy): domain Eukaryota; kingdom Metazoa; phylum Chordata; class Aves; order Pterocliformes; family Pteroclidae; genus Pterocles; species Pterocles gutturalis. Next base: position 33,701 of record NW_010110453.1, on the reverse strand, counting down.
TATAAGCATTTTTATAAATTAGTTGTCATTGCAAGTAGAGGAATTACACATATTGCATAAGTATGTACCACTGCTTGTATATGTACCTTCCACTTTTTCCTTGTGGTTGTTAGGGGTCATCCCCCTGCTTGAAATAATCAAAATGCATATTATAATTACATGGTTTTCCAATATCCATACACAGCAAGTACAAGATACTTACATGTAAGTACACTATATTTACCTATATTTTTGCATAGTTTTTAGTGTGTACTTTGTGCCACTTAATAAAAAGCATTACTCGTCATTATCTTTTGTTGTTGTTTGTTTTTCTCTATTAGATAGCTTATTCAATTAAAGTTGAAGTAGCTGGATTTTTGGCATGTTCATCACAGATTACCAGTTCCTAGGAGTGTAGAGATTAGACATTTGGAGGAGTCTGGATAAGCGGTGGGGGAAGCTGCAGTGTGAACGTGAAGTTTTAAATCACCTCCTTAATTAAGAAATGCAATTATCAGATTTATGGTGCTAATTTAATAAACTTACCTTTAATTTGAATGGAATTGTAAAGGTAAGAACTCCATTTCCTTTTGGTAACACTTTACAATAAGTGGCACTAAATTACACTATAACTGCTATGTTACAGGGAATTACATGTAACTACACTGTAACTGTTGAAAGAGCTACTGTACATGTGCGTACATGGTAACTTCAGTGCTGTTACAATCATGAATTACATAATTACAGATGATTCTGTCCTTTCTTCTCATTGAAATACTTATATATATATTATACTGTAATGAAAACACACAAGATGTTAACTTTCATGTCTTATTTAGAAAAGTTGGTTTTCTTCATGTGTTCCTTTATAGAGGGAGTCTGAGTGCAAGACGAACCATCCTTAAGCAATGTGGAAACTTTTTAAAGTGTTCTAGCTTAAATTCTGAGCCTCAAGTTAAACATCAGTTTCCTTAAACCACTTCTTGGTTTGTCAGATGACACTAAAAGAGTGGGAGGATGCACCCCTTGTCTTCTGATGCACCACTTTCTTGTTCAAATCATGAGACTGTTCTTGAAGTATTAAAAAAAAATATTCTACATCAAAAAGTTTAAAAATAATCAGCAAATGACACTGTAAACAGTACACTGGCAGAAACTAGCTACCTGGTCTTGAGAAAACTACTCTGCAAGTGCATGTGGGAGAGGGTGTCACACACATTTTAGTGAGGGCGGTTCCCATTCAGAGCCTCCGTTTTACACATTCGCTGAATATAACTCACAGCATAATCAAAGCAGTATTTCAGAATGGGATCTTGGACAAAGGGAACGGATGACTGGCTTTTAGCCTACTGAATGTCATTAGCGTTGAGCCATGGTTCTGTGTACAAAAAAGAGGGATGCCTCTTTACACCTCATGTAGTAATTTAAACCCATGAAGACCAGAGAGGCCTACAAAGCGCTACCCAGGTAGCACGCTCAGTGTGGGTTTTTTCACACCTGCTTTGCACAGATGCAAGGGACACCACCAGGTGCAAGATAATGGAAGATCAACTGTGTTAAAAACAAGTACATGTGAGAAGTTTTAATTGAAAACCAACTAAATAACCTATTTTAACAGTACAATTTAGATCTATTTTTGCAACGTTTAAAAGCTGTTTCTATGCCCCTGGAGAAAATTATTTGAAATGTTTTCCTCAAGGGCAATCCTGCTTTTGAAGGTCCTACCTGACCTTGGTTGGGCAATGGTTCAAGTCACAACCCCACTATTCAAGCAAGCTGGAGTTAGGAAGAAAGAAAAAAGGCGTAAACACCAGGCTGGTTGGGACTTCCACTTGAACATATAAGGCCCTCCTCCAGGGAAGCACTTATTTTTAAGCATATGAATAGTGCCTTACAGTCCAATGGAACTTCTCCCATGCCTGAAGCTGAGCGTGTGCTTAAATGCTTAGTTGAACTGGGCCCCAGGTCCTGAAATAAAACCTTGTCGTATGTGACAGTGTATTGTAGCTAATGTAAATTACTGTTGTGACAACAACCCATATTTTTGGTATTAAACTGAATGACTTCCTTTGTCAGCCTTTTACATATGTTTTGAAAGACATGAATATCTTGTAAACCTATACTAGTTTTCAATGTGTCTAGTAGCACCTACCTGGTTCTCTCAAACTACCGTATTATATTAACATATTATTGCATTTTTCCACAGATGGGTATGGAGTGAACTGTAAAAACAAGCATGCAATCACATCAATGCAGACTTATTTCTTTAAAATGTCATACTGTATATGATTTATTATGTTAACACTCAACCACATCATATTATTTATGTCTGTATATTTTGAAAAAAAGTGCTGCTTTGATTGACGTCACCCTTTTTTTCTTAGAAATTAACAAGATAAATGTTTCAACAAAAACAATTAAAATACTCTACTATTGTCCTTAAAAGGTTTATACTCTTCTGATAAATAATCTGACACAGCACCTTTATCTTCCATTGTACCATACTACATGATGTCATATTCCAAACTCTCCCTTACCCACACAAAAATAAATTCCCAGGAGAAAGTCCTTTACAGCAGATCATCATGCTTTTAGGCTTCACAAGTACAGCAACCAGAGAGAAATACTCTTTTGTCAAAGGTGCAAAACTTAAGAGCAAGACAAGCTCCGGCTAGACTAATTCTTGTTCTCCAGTGCAGAATCATTTCCCAGAGCCATTATGGCAACCTTCTTATTTCATTGGAAGAGGAAATAAGCCAATGGGCTTACAGTGTTTTGTTGTCATATTTAAGAGCATGTGATTTTTCAGCTGTCAATTACACAAAAAATTTCAGAAATAATCCAAACAGAGACTTTCACTGTGGAGCTAAAAGCATGGCAGGAATTCTCTATCATTCACGGTGACATAAATTTGTACCTCACAAAATGCATAGACAGGAATTTAATATAAAGAATTAGTCCATTTACTGTATACACAAAACATATATCTTTTGTTTTAACACTTCTATTTTTTTCTTTTTTTTTTTTTCTTTTTTCTTTTTTTATTTTTTTTTTGGCAAACCAACGTAGAGAAGCAGCTCTGGAACTGCCAAATTAAAAATTGAGAATTTTAGCAACTCAATAGTATATTTTAAGGATAGTAATCAAATGTGGTTGTAATTTAAAACCTGAGGCTGTGCACTGGTTGTTAGCTTAAAACTACCTTTCCATATAACATTGTGCTTCCATTGTATAACAAATTAAAAACTAACAAGAACTAGAAAACCTTGCTGCTGAACAGTGCTAGGACATACAGACAAAAAAATACTAATACATGTTATCTACTCAGAATATTGATTTGAGTCATATCTAAAGGGATATAATGGACATTAGAAAATGCTTACTTGTGACTGACTTAGCTACCGCCAAAAAGTTAAATATGTATCAAATAATGTTTAATTGAATTGATTATATGCACTATATACAGATACTAAAATGCTTTGCAGTTGTGCCCCATGAACACTTTAAATTTGAGTAGGCAGGTGAGTTCATGTGAAGCAAATAAATTATAAAACCAGAAATTACTCAGAAAGATCTCTAATCTTTGCAATCCCCGAAAGCAGTAAAAGGGCAGGACAAATTTGTTTCCAACGAAGCACTATTATCTAACTTTGCAGAATCTGTAGAGCTATTCAGCATGTTTTTACCACTGAAACACGGCACTGTTGCCAAGGTACCAATTAAAACATAACAAAACAAAGAAAAACAAAACAAAAAATTCAGTGGACTTTTTTTTTTTTTTTTTTTCCACTAAATCCAAGCATACAAGAAACTATACTAAAAAGATTTCAGTTTGTTTTTCCTAGGGCGTAAGTTTCAAAAAGAAGTTGCTTTTTGAATTATAGATAAGACATGTATAAAACATTCTTTGTAAACCGCTAATCTTAGACTTAACATTTTATGTAAGTAAATTAGGTCCTTACCTAACAGTATTTGTTATGAATATTGTTCTATGACATACTAGTAGGGACATGATAAAACTGAAAAAGAAGAAAGCTGCATAACATTTAAAAATGTAGAAAACTTGGATTAAGATGATGATTAACATTGTTAAGGCTGTATATTCAAGCACTGTATGTTAAGAGAGCAGTGGATATGAATTTTAGGCAATAAGAAATGTCCCGCTTTACGCATGATACTGTAATTATAGAATGATGATGTCAACAGCTGATTGTTGGCATAAACTGGCTACTTATAGCAGGTATGCGAGTTAATAAAGATAGCAGAGGATGGCAGAAATGAATTCTGAGAAATGATAGCCAGTTTTCTCCAGCAGTCAGCCTGATAAGTAAAACTCCAAGATTCTAGCTCTGCATCTAAATGAAATACTCTTTTTTCTCCTCTGCATTGACTTGGCTGCCTTCTGCATTGATAATGGCTGTGTCGGCATCAGGTGCATCTTCAGCTCCTTTTGCTTCATTTGTTAAATATGTTCCTATAGGAATTAGTACAACAGAAAAGAAAAAAAACAAGATAGATTAGGGGATTGTTAGCTTTACAATGCATCATAGGAAGCACGTTTCTAAAAATGTTCCAATTGCTTAATGAATGGAGAAATATTTTTACACAATTTTAGTACACATCATACAGGTATGCTCGACTTTCTAATTTGTCTAAAAAATATTTATAGTCTTAACACTGAAAATGTACATACACAAATTCAAGTATATCCACAATAAATTAAGGAAATCTTTTAAATCCACTTTATCTAACTGCAGTAATATGTACTATATTTTGTAATTATACAATAAGTTATAAAGTCTTGGTTATTTCATGGAACAGGTACCCATAAAAAACAAACCAACTTTGAAGACTTTGATATTCATAAATGCTTATTTTTTTAAAAAATGGCCATTGATTATTTTTGTGTTTCTATTTTTTGCTTACCATATCTATACTTTAATTTTACCGAATTGCATCATAGTAATTTCCAAGAATTATAAAACTGAGGTAGTTTTATTAGCTGAACCCATTCACATTATACTATCACAGATATTCTATGCTCAGGAGATGAATAAAAAGAATTGTGTACAATAGTCAACTTTCCCTTTGTAAAAAGCATTATTTATGTTGGCATAAGATGTATATTTGTTCATTCAGGAAAGTAAAAAGAGACACACTTTCACTGGCTCGTTAAAAAAATCTTGATTTTCCCCTGCACAATCCAATCAAATTAAAAAGATGGTTTTATCAGTTTACGTCTGCTAGTCATATGATTATCCTATCTAAAATAAGATGTAATGAATTAATACCAACACCAATACTCTCTTCACTTTTTTTTTTTTTTTTTTTTTTTTTTTGGTAGTGATAGATAATCAACCGAGTTTTAACAACTGGTCTACAAGCCATTTGGAGGTTAAATATCAGTAAATTATTTTGGAATTAATTAGGTCAAAATAGGATCAGAAAGAAGCTTAGTCAGAAGTCAGCATCACTCCATCCCTGTTCTCTAATGGCAGGGGGGATTGAAAATTAAGGGAGTAGAATTTTTAAGGTGAAATCTCTGAATAAAGCAAAGCTTGGCCCAGGAATGAAACCCTTATTCCAGTGGGATCATGGGTAAAAGAGTCACTGATCTGAATGGTCACCACTGGCTTCTAAAATTATCTTGCAAATACATACATAAAGTATTAGCACAATTTATTAAATGAAAAATCTTGTTCACTCAATGTATATATATTCTGCTGAGTTGATATACTAGTGAAAACTATGAGATCATGTAATCAAGTGTCTAGAGCTAAGGGCTAAAACCAAAGGGCAACCTTATCTCTCAGTTGCTCTAAATCACTGACTTATGGTATGACATTGGGCATATAACTAGAAGTCCTTTGCCTTAGTCAGTCCACTGGAAAACTGGGTAAAATTTAGCAACTTCACTCATGACTGGACTGTGAACTGAGCTTTCTTATCATACTCATATAGCAGATGGGGGAAGGCAAAATGGAACAGCACTTCCCAGGTGAAGTCGTGCTTTGTTTCCAAAAGTGACTGAACTTCCACTAAATCTGTCTTACCTTTATGTCTTGCCAGGTATCGACCGAGGAGAATTATAGAGCATAGTGTTACAAAGACAACTACAGCCACTATTCCTCCTATAAGAGCGTGGTCAGGTACGGTCTGTCCAGCCAAAGCATTTGGATCTAGAGGGAGAAGCAAAAAGCAAAAGTAGTCCTACACAAACAAAAATTGCCAGGAAAATTCACAATACAAAGTTTTATACTGATCATCCTGAAAATAGGGCATTTCCCTCATTAATATTCAGCATGGCTATTCCACTTTTACTATCAGTATCTTATCAACAACATAGTGTTGCTTGTATTCCCAGACTGTTAAAGCCCTAAGGACATCACAGTTATGAAAAAAAATTGCCTTATTCTTCTTTGGCAGAGTTTATTAAATGGGAAAGGTTTCTGGTTTTGTCCTCGCCATTTTACAACTGAAAACCTGGCCATAGCTATTTATAGAAGGAAAAACAAGGAACTGAAAACTGGGGATCAGATAGCATCAGCAGAATAGTGTCTGCATAATACATAATTTATAGAACTGATTCTCAGCGGGGATCCCTTACATATTCTCTTCCTCTCATTCCTATCCTATTGCACCAGAAATAAAAAGGCAGATAAAGTGCAGTCATACCAAGTTCCTCTGCACATGGCTGAGTCTGTGTGGATTTGGTCAGATAAAGGTATCAAGCAACCTGAAAGATCATCATTCAGTCTCAAGCATCAGTTTGTGAATTTACTATGAATATCCAATTAATGCCCAATGTGAGCAAGGTGTAATAGATATAACAATGTAGTAGCAGGTTCATTTTACTAACTCTGTGCAGAGTGTTAGGAATACTGCCAGCTTTAAGCTTTCTGTGCTGGTCATTCGTCTGTTCTGTTGTCTGGTGCTTCACAAAAGTTGCAAAGAGGCAGTCATGGGAAATGGCACTACATAGGGGTAAGCAATTATTTGAAGGTTTTGAACAATGAACCAGCACCCTGTGACTGTTGAATCACCTGAAATACGCAAAAGAAGGTAAAAATTCAATCTAGGAATCATGGTAAGATTTCTATTTTAATGAAAATGCCTCTGTTACAAATTAATAGCAATTCTCTGAAGATGCTATTACCGTGTACCGTATGTTGCAATCAGTCTACTCTCACTGCTTCAAGGGCATTTCCCTTGTAGGAGCTGTTTATATTCTACAAATAGTTTGCAAACAACTTCTTTGCTTTGCAAAAGGGAAAGGCAGGAAAAATATTTACACAGAAAAGAGGGTAAGTCAGTAAAGGTGATAGAAGGGCCTCTGATAATGCCACGGAGGTATAAACCCATGACAACATAACTATATTCTGCTGACCAGGATTACTGTACAAGAGTAAGATGTATAGATATATCATCTACATACACACAAGTGTACATAAATATAACGTCATATAGATGAAATAAAAGAATCATATTTTCCCCTCTTTAAACTGTCATGCATGCTGAAACTCCACTTTGAGGTGCGGTGGAACACGGAGCCGTATGGCCACCGTTACAGAACTAGTTCTGCTCTTAACAGTCTCTGAACTTGTCAGGCATGGCTTTGTCATTTATTGCTGGCTTTGAGCTCACATGTATTTCTCTTTTGGCTGCTAAGAGGACTTTGGGGAAGCTAGCCACAGCACTTCTGTAGACATGATGGCAAATAGTAGGTATTGTCCTCCAGAAAGCTAGAAACACCTTATGAAGTCAGCTGTGCCTGCCCCCTCCTTCACCTCCATGAGCCTCCTGGCATGGTGCTACTGTTGGCGGCACTACGCTGAGTACATGCAATCAGTCCAAGGGGATATCGGCTCGATTTTGCTGATTAAAAATTACACCAAGTTCTGCATGCCAGCAGCCTTGCAGGGAAAAGCAAGACAGCTGAAGTCTTGCCTCCCCAAAGCAAGAGCCTGGAGCACGCAGCCATCCTTTCCCACACCTAGCAGAGGCTCTGTTTTCCGAGGGGAGTAGGAAGAGGTGACTGCTCACTTGAGAAAACAGGAGGTGACAGCTTGCTGCAGGATTATCAGCCTGCTTGAGCTGTGGAGCAAATTCCTCCTTCTGCAGTGCCTGCAGCAATGTTGCCGTAAACCTCCTCCCTGCAGGAAAAAGGCAGCACCCATGTGGGCAACTAAGGAGCAGCGAAGTTGCCAAGTGCTGCATGGGACCTGCAGGAGATGCTCTTCCCCAACACTGGGCCAGGAACAGCATGAACATATTTTCCCACTAAAAGCTAACTCCTGCTAGTATGCTGGCAGTAAAATTAAAGAATGAGAGGAGATATTTTAAGGAATAATATGCTTTCTGATGCAGAGTATAATCCAGAGAAGCACAGCAGTTTATCTAAAAGCCTTTTCTGAAAAGCTGATTGCAGTGTACAGCCTTACCTCAATACCCAGATTTACAATGTATCTGCTCTGTGAGCTTTAATAAACATTATAGATAAAAAACCCCACAACACACTGAGATGAATATGTCTCTGTGTTTTTATCCACAAGTGATTTCCTATATATAGCTACTCACTCCTCCTCTGACATACCCTGACGTTACTACATGAAGCGACCTAAAGCCAGCATAAATATAAGGTTCCCATCGATTAGTGTGGATTAATGAGGTTCTACTGCTGCTACAGATTGAAATTTTTAACTTTAAAATAATTTAGCTATTCATTGGAAGGCACAGGTAGTATTGTATTTCTGCTATAACCTCTTAACCTTGGTATCAAAGCCAGGTTATATTGATAAGTATTGCTAGACAATTTTGTCCACAAAAAGACTTGTACATGACCTATGACCATTATATTACTGCTGAACAATTTACTTGTTAAAAAGAAAAAAGGAAAGGAAGGAGAGGAAGGAAGAGATGGAAGGGAAGGAAATAAAGACCCTCAAAAGTGGTCAACACTTTCTTGGGAAACAAGCATTCTTTCATCTCAAAATGAAAATCTGCACAACATAAACAATATTCTGAACAGGAAGTGCACCTCATAGAAATATTCTCCTCATAGAAAAATAATGTTAGCATTAAATATAAATATGCTCTACATTATGCATACAGAGTAATGCACTATACTTTTGCCTTTCATGAAATGACCTAAGCCCCATGAGTGAATTATAGATCTTGGGCTATCTATCATCGTATAAATAATTACTATGTCAAAATGTGCCTGAACAGTATCTGAAACATAGAAAAACTGGGGTTTGGCAGCTATGTCATGTGTATTTTAGGTATTTGTACAGTAAACACGTATAATTATCCAAGCGTTCTGGGCATTTGTATTAGCAACTCCCATCAAAGTTCTTGAAAGTGCTAAGTTTGTATATGCGTGCTGACCACTCCACAGATTGATTTCCAAAGAACAGTATTCAGAATATTTTTAGATTCCCATTATAAGCTTCATGGGCTTTACCAGATAAATCCTACTCTGCCGCACACGTAACTCCAGCAAATAACATCTTAAATATGCAACTGTGCAATAAATGCTTACAATCCAGCCGTTTCCCTTAAAAAAAAAAAAAAAATTAGATTACTCTGTTCCTGTTTTAAATATGGACTGCTTTTTACTGCATGAGCACAGGCAGCTACAGTTGTCATGGCCTGAAACAGTGAAATTAAACATTTGTAATCAGACTAGATCTTCAAAGATCAGTTATTTTTCTGCTTATTTCATCCTTTGATGAGACTAAGGAAATATTAGAGTAAGATAATAACATAAAAGCTCATAATTCTCTTTTGTTTATTTTTGTCCTAAATTTAGCAAGCCTCTTCAAAATAGTGACTGCTGATGCTGTGAAGTTGCACCCATTTTCAACTTCTGGGATTTGCCCCTTACTGTTTGTTCACAAACTTCCAGAAATAACACATTTAAAATTACTAAGAGGAAAAAAAAATATACCATTTATTAAGAAATTAAACACATCAGATAAATTTTAGACCTATTAAGTAAGTAGATATGTGCTTTTTATGACCTTGTGACAAACTTTCAGTGTAGATTATTTTTATATGAATTCACACATTAGTAAAGCAGAGAAAATTTGGAACAGTTTTTCATGTTTTTGCATAAAGTATGTATTAATTATTCATCTAATTTCATTTTCCTCCTGCATAACTTTCCTTCTTATGTATGCATAGTTGACTTGACTGAGCAGGCTGCAGGAAACGGTCAGATAACCCTTTCCTGAGCAAAGGCAAAACAAGCACATTTGTGAATGCTGAAATGGCACATTTTGGGGAATATATGCTCAAGTATATGCCCTTTATGGCAGAACTTTATTAATGTGTATTTTTTGTTCAGGTGTTAAAGTTTAAGAAAATCACTCTGAGCGTGAGATGTACCCAGGTTTGAGGCATCCAAAATAATATGTGTTTTGACCATTTCTACTAAAAGAAGAACGGGAAATAAAGGTCCTAATTTGCTGTGGAACTTAAAACAGCATTCACAAAATGAAAGCTTATTAAGCAGATGTATTATTCATAAATTACTTTTCCTTAAGGCTGGGAAAAGAACATGAATGTCCCGTTTCTCAGACAAGTACTGAAACCACCAGCCTACAGTCACTTTAACTGATTTCATGAATAATCAGTTGCTGAAGCAAACTAGAACTGCTCCAGCAAGAGATCCTGGGGCATGGCTCCACGTTATGTGGCAGAAAAATCTCTTCAAGTGACTCCTGATTCTATCCCCATATTCAGGGACTTGTAATCACCCCCAGGACAATCTGCCTATCCCTCACACTTTTGAAAAAGCAATTGTTTGAAAGACCTGGCTCAAAATCAGATCAGTAAAGCAATGTGCAGTCTATGGTGGGGAAAACCAGAAAGCACAAAAAATAAATAAATTTCTCTGTCATATTTGAAGGGCTGTTGAATTGTGGCAGATGAGGGCAGGGTGAAAATGAGTGGTGGAAGCCAGTGGACGTTTCTGGAGAAAATCTATCAAGGAACAACAAATCATGAGACATCTAAACCCATGTACTACTTTTAAGTGCCTTAGCCAGAAGACAGCAACCTGCAAAAGCTATGGGAAGCAAGTAGGTTTGGGTTTTGTGAAGTCCACCAGTGAGTGTAAGTTAAATTAGAAAAATTATCCATTGAAATTTCTCTGCATTTCAGCTTAATTTCCTAAGGAGAGACAGCTTGTGTGATCATGCTCTTTCACCCTGTCCAAATTACTTAAGAACCATACAATGAGTTTTAAGAGACAGTAAAGATCTCAAGATTATTGTTTCCCTATAACTAACCTGAGAGCACAGGTTGCTGCAGAAGCTCAGACCTTATTAGATATCAGAGAACCTATAGGAAGGATGCCTTTAGAAAAACCCTAATGGAGATAAAAGCTTCAGTCAAAACGTGTGCCCAAGAATCAGTTTTGCATTAGAGGTTTCTCTTCACTGTGAGTACAGCACAGAACCTGTCTGAAGCTTTTCACATGGTTAGGCAGCATTTATAACATCTGAGCCCTTCTAACCTCACCTTTTTCCTTTTCCCCCCATACCCACTCTTCCTGCTTCTCTTCCTTCTTGTCTCATAACAAGTCAGCTCACACTGCAGTATCTGTATAATTCAGTTTAAAAGGCAGTCAACCACAAGGCACAATCTCATCAAAAACCAGAGAAGCTGCTTTCTGCAGCTTATGGAACAAACTTGGTTTTTAAAATGTACTTTGGCTAATATAATTTGCCAGATTGAACCACAATTTTTAACTGTCCCACAAATGTAAGCTTTGGAAAAATAAAATTAAAAAAAAAGCAAACCCAAAACTTCAATGATTTGTCTAACATCAGTATGAAAAAAGACTAAAATAGGAATTTACTCACAATGTGAATAGGTAGTAGGACCGGACTGATAGCTGACAAGGTATTTGCTTTAGGAAAAGCAATAGTACTGCTCTCTGTGATAAATGTTAGTAAGTAGAATTTACCCATTTCAGCTTCTTAATTTGGGCACCCCAGAGTTCAATTTCCCTTGCCTGGCCTGGAGCACTGAAACAGGTACTTTTAATCTCATTTTATAATATACCACTAGCCACTAAAATACCTGTACGTGAAACTTGTGAAAGTATTGTTAAGGTGGAAGAAGAAAGTTTCTCCACCTTCATTTAAATTGCAAAGAGTAGCTGCCCAAAGGGGCTCATTGTGAAATTCATTGAAAATGTGTTTTGTTATTAACCAATTCTGAACTTAAAGTATGTGACAAGCTTCTTTTCCTTCCATGCCTGGAGCAAAGAAGAACAAAACAGTGTACTAATATACAGCATATATAAGCTGCTACTTTAATGGTAGAATATCATCAACCATGGAGAAGACAGGCAGGAAAGTTTACTAGTAAACCTTCAAAGGAATTTATAGCCTTCCTGTGTTACTTCAGTAGTACACTTGTCACATTTTGCCTCTAAGTGTTTTTTTTCACAGTAACGAATTTTATATACATTCCTATTAAGAAGAGCCCACATCCCAGGATAAAAGTCCCCCACTAATATTTCAGCAGCTGAACCTACAGTTCCTTTTGAGGAGTTCATGTTGTTCTCATGAATCTCAGGCTTCTTTCAGTGGAGAGAAAAGTGCAAATGCCTACTGATGTGTATTTGGAAGTCGATGGCCCTTGTCAAAGGTAAATAAAAATATTACCCCTACCTACTTATTTTGTAAATGTATTTTTGCAATGCTAATAAGAGACCTGTATACCTAGAACATTACAATGAGAAGTTTAACAATATTTTTTCAGTGTCCTTAGAGCCTTGTTCCAGATTTTGTGCTTTGTGTCATTGACACAGGTTTTTTTTAAAGGTTTCTCTTCTCTTCTCTTCTCTTCTCTTCTCTTCTCTTCTCTTCTCTTCTCTCCTCTTCTCTTCTCTTCTATTCTCTTCTTTGTTTGTTTTTCCTTAGTGCTACTTTAAAAGTTCCACTTTCTCGAAGGGAACAGTTACTCTAATTAGAGCACATAAAAGACTTTTTTTATTGACAACATTATATTTTTGTCCATCAATAAACTCATTAATTGCTTCAGACTTTGTCTTATGAAAAAAGAACTAAAATCTGCAAATTTTTGCCTTCATCCTGCTTTCTGTAGAGGGTAATTAAGTCAATTCAGGGTTTCAAGAAATACTTGTAGCCTGTCCAGCTATAACTTCTGGCTACTGAAACAGGAGACTGTAGAGAAAGAGACAACTGGCACAGATAACTCTAGAATTTCCCCGTTAAGCTTCTCTCCCTGAATGAGCTGACTGTGGGCTGTAGCAACAGGAAGGTGATGCCTTAACTCTGCTTCCAGTATTTTAATTTTTGTCTTCTTGTGGAGTTCCTGAATGCTCGGTGCCTCCATTGCAGAAAACAAAAGAAAGCAGACTGAAGTTTGGAAACTTTAGCCTATTAGATATTTAAAAGAGAACAAAAGCACAAATAAAAAAGAAAAAAGAAGAAGAACACATCCCTACCTAGAAAATCAAGATACGTGACTTCCTACTTTGTGAGAATAAACATATTTCATATCTTTCCTCTGATGACTTTCCATCAATAAATACATCAATAAATAAATCCCTGCTCTTGGTTTTCATCAAAAAAAGGACAGGCACCAGCTGGTATAGGTGTATGTGTGTGCACAACTCATTTTCCTGTCATCAGAAGTTAATTATCTATACAAATAATGAATGACTCTAATTAACACAGCGACTGGAGATGCCAGTGTACTCTTCTACTCCCTTCCTTGTAGTACCTTATAGCTGTGGCTTTTGGTCGCTTCCTACAGACTTGAATTTGCTAGAGAGAATATTAACACGATTGTGTGGGAGGGGCATGTGGACCACGTGCCCAGCAGAGTTTTCTAAGCAGAAGCATCTACTGCTGCCTGCCATTGCAGGAGTTGGGGCCAGGCACTCAGATGGTCTCTGGCAGTCTTACCTTTCACACATCATGAGAAAGCAACACTATCACAACTACACATCATGAACTTATGGTGAGATTGCTAAGTGAGTAGTCGCTCAAAGCATTTAAGAAAGTTATTCTGATAACCTTAAGTAAGTCCCAAGAGCTTAAGCCTACTAGAAAGTAGTATAAATGTTTCCACTGTGACTTTTTTGCCACTTTGTTTTTATGCTATCTGTTACACAAACACCCTCACTGATTGCTTATCAGAGCTCACCAGTACCACTGCAGAGCTCAAATAATAAGCACTACCTCAGGAAAGCAGAGCAAGAAAGACATGCTTTCAGCTGAGCAATGGTATGAAACAAATGGAGAAGTTCAGTGAAGTGTAGAGATAGAGACAAAGCTGTTCCTGACAGCAGAAGCTAGGAAGGAGAAAGCTTTCTCACCAGTAAAGCAGAGCCACAGACATAAACTTATCCAAGAGAGGCATGAACAGATTCACAGTTCTGCAAGGTATGTTGTACCAAATACGTTCATGAGAGCTTTAAAACCAAGAAGGGCAGCTTTAATTTAATTGAAGAACAGCTCTAATTAAAACTTACTCCGTGGTGGAAGAAAACCTATTGTTCAAATGAATTCTTTATGCTTGTCATACTATTTTTTTCTTACCAAATCAGATTAGAATTATAAGTGTATAATGACATCAAAACACCCCAGTAAAACAGCCACTTACAGGCAGAATCTGACACCTTATTCATGCTGAATAGCAATTTAATCTGTCATGGGACTACTCAGTATGAGTAATTGTAACAGAATTTCCTCTTTGGCAGTTAATAGTTTATTTTATCTGTCAGTATATCTCTCGAAGATTAGCCAGGCATACTTGTGGTTAAGGTAACTGATCCAAAAGAGGCTGTTGACTGACCCAGCTCATCTCAGAACCAGAGGTGTGAGAGACATTAGCAGAGATAGTCTGTTTTAATGCACAGAGTAACAGAAAATTATTGATAGGAAGATGAGCACCCCTGTTAATATGTGAGGCATCTTTATTGCTGTCTTAATTAGGGCAGAAAATGTTATGTAAATTCTTTGGGACAATGGCAATATCCATTAGTGAAGTTTCTGTCCAAGCAATAAAACTACCTTTAATTTGGTTGAATTTTCGCCTGTGGTTTAATTGAATGCTATCCATTCTTTATGCCAACTCTGTACTAATGGAAACAACAATATTTTCCCCATTTAATAATGACATGCTTGATGGAATTCAATATCTTAACCAAATTCTCCTCTGGGAACATTAAGACTTTATTGTTTTCAGATGCCTTAAAGTTAAATGCCATCCAGCTATTAGTAAGAGACTGCTCTTAATGCCATTGATTGGTAATGGATTTGCTAAGAATAAGGTTGGTCTTTGCTTTCCTAAAGGCTTTTTGTATTCATAAAAAAATAAAGCCACACAGCTTTTGGTTTAGGGGCCTATTTTTTTAATCTCGGCAGCACGCATTCATTTCCAGCAGCACTCATGATCTCTGTTGTCAACATCGCTAGCTGCAATACATCCAGACCCTACCAAGGGGGTCACATCCACACCAGTTTGTAACTGACAGATTCATTTCCTACCTTCTCTTGAGACAGCTATGAGGACCGAAAAAATCAGAGGTCCACTGTAATTACTATGTATATTTCAGATTAAATAAATGTGATAAAAGCCTCCATCTGGCTGTTGATCAAACGTGCAGAGGCAGGCTGATTTTCAGTGACATATTACAATATGTCTCTTGCAACAGTCCCTAATGCCATTCTGTAAACTACTTACATTTGGGATTACTTGACTACGGCAGACAGAAATATTACTCACTGCTTAAGTGCTGAGTACTGGGAGTAAGGGAAATGTGGTATAATCTTAAAGCTGTTAAGCAAGGCATTAAGAAATAATGGGGCCATGTTTATTTTACTAAATGCCGATTGTGCTTGCACTATTTGAAGACAGCAAACCCAGTTTAACAGTAGCCTGAGCCTGTTCCTGATGCTGAAAAGCTGTAAAAACTCTAACGCTGGGGAAATAAGCGTAACTAGTGTTCTGGAACAGTTCTTGAGAAGAACTTTAAAAATCAGAAAAGTCCTGCAAACTATGTCAATAGTTTCAAATTATACTCTATCTGCTGAAAAAAGAAGCAGCTCTCTCTGAGTGGAAGTTCAGAGATTCAGAGCCCTTCATTAAGGAAAAATCCCAACAACCTATCCCAAAAAGAAACAATAGACATTTCAAGGGAAAAATAGAAAATTATACTGCCATTTGTCCATTTACTTTACACTTCTTCTTGCAGTGTTGGTTGCGATGTGTAGAGAGTCAAAATTTACTACATTACTGAAGGTCTTTTAAAAAACTTACGGTAAGAAAGAAAGGGTGGGGAAAATTGTTTGTGGGATATTTACAAAACATCTGATTGCGGTTAGAAGGCCTATTCTTTCTTATGATTTATAGCTCCTAGAAGTTTACGATTCACAGAAGAACAACAAAATTAATTCAAAATTGAAAATACCAGTGCTTATTTTTTTAACAAAGACAAATCTACTCTCCTAGCCAAACTATGGATAATTTTGGTGTACAGAATTTGTCTTTCTTGTTGATCCTTCATTCTGACAGAAAGCATACCAGTACACTGTGTAAATCAAGGTGCTGACCAGCAAGGAGAGTTTTGTCCCTTTATATTCTTGTTGTAAAGCCCAGCAGAAAGCCCTTGTTTCTCTACAGCTCTTGAGAGGACAGCATCTTTGCACTGCAGTGGTTAAAATTGGTTTCCTTCTAGCCTTTGGTTTCCTTCTAGCCTTTGGTCTGGAAAAAGTTTTTGGAAGCATTCATGAGCCTGGGAAACATCTTAATGGCATTTTTTACTCTAGAAATATTCTGCTCATCTAGTGTTTGATCACTCCAACAAGTGACCTTGCCTTCCTTTCCCTATTCAGTTCTTCTGTTTTAACTGCATGAGATTTTCTATATAATCCCTTCACCTTAAATTGTCTCATTAGCCTCCATCACTTGGCGTCCACTCTCACTTAACTGAAGTGGTTAATTTAATGACATTACCTCTTAAAAACCCTCTAAAAACTTAGTCCTCTCTTTAGGAAAGCATGCACACAAAAGTTGAAAGCGAAAAACAACATTCCAAACAAACCTGGAATTAACACAACTCTTCAAATAAGACTGCTAAGCAACTTTTCTTTCTCTCTTTCCTTCTCCCCTTCCTTCCTAATATTTACATTACAGCCAGGTAAGGGACATGATATTTCTCTCTGAAGTATTCTGTGTCCTTGAACTGATCAAAAATAAAGATATATTCCAAAAAAGTGATTCCAATCATTACAACATTCTCTTCAATGCAGAAGGTTTTGTTAGTCAGCAAAATTTTAGTTATTACTATCTCACTAACATCTATAAGAATATCATTCCCAGCACGAAGCTAGTAGATACTACTGCCTTCATCTGAAAAACACAGATTCTTTCTGAAAGGTTGAACATATGAAGCCAAATGTGGATATGTCGAGCTTTCTGGTGTTACAGCCCTTAATTCAGTAAAACAAGTAAGTATGCAACAAATAGGACTTAAAACAGGATTAAGAACTATTGTCGAGCTGAAATTAGTGTGCTAGATCCCAGCTTCAGTTTACAAAACACTGGCTACCAAAGCAGATCAACTAAAGAAGGAGCTAGGACTCCTTTAGCTGTAAGAAGCCGTTTTTTTAGCCTTCCTTGCCCTTTGGACAGCTTTAGCAGGCTGCTCCTCCTCCTGTGGAGGAGACATTCATGAATTCAGAGCCCACTGAGACAGATTCTCTCTGACACCAGCATGTCTGGGTCTGGTGCCAGAAGCAGGAGCGAGCCTGCGGTGCCGGGCAGTGCATAATCAGGGAGTCCCTCTGGCTGGTAGCAGGACTCTCATCAAAGCGCTGCTCTAGTCACCTGGGCCAAGGAGACAGCATGTGGCCTGTTCCTGCAAAATCTATTTCAGTACTTAAGGTGGAAAGGGTTTTTTTTACACTTTGCAGTCCAGCAAAATCATAAAAAATGTACGCTTGCTCTGTCTAGTGATGACTTAGTCTGCTCACAGCAATGCATAAGATGTTAGTGAGGTGTCCCTCCAGGACACCATACTGGTGACACTTCCTAAGAGGAAGTTCAGTTTTTCCAGGGATAAGCATGGAAAATCATGTTTAAATGCTTGCCATGCAACAAATACCTGGGTGTGCACTTTGGTGCAGTGTTTTCTTCATCTTTGTCTCAGTTCCCTTTAAATAAATTGAGACTCATGAACAATGAATGATCTTGACTCATAGAATAACTCACAGAACAATTAATGATTTTGAGATACCACGCTAGTAAAGGGTAAGGCAGGTACTTCACTCGTCCTTTCAAACAATATTCTATATAATAGTATTTAAAAACATTTGAAGTGGACTTTTCTGGGTTTAATTTTTACCAAGCTTTTGTTTGATATATTTTTTGATCTTTGGGTAAAAGGAAACTGAGAATCTATTATTATGTGTTAGCAAAATGAATAAATTAATAGCCAGATGCCTTTATTTCCAAGAGATGAGACTGTATAAGGTAGTCTTACTCAGCTACATTACTAAAAGCAATTCACACCAGGTAACTGATGAACATAAAAATAAACAGAAATATGGGACTAAGCCAGAAATAGGATGATACTACTTCCAGATTATGGAAACAGAAATATTAGGGATGTTGTTAAACAATGTTAAACAGCTCAACATTAACCCTTGGGTTCATAAATAACCTTGAATTTAACAGGAAAAGTTGTTCCATTTTAATAATAGCATCACTGAAGATGTAGGTCAGCTGATACAAAAAGTAGCAGAGAATTAATATTTAAAAAATGAACAGCTATAGTCTCCTGGCTTCAGTTTCCTTTTTCATCCCAGTAATGTCTACTTTCTCATAAGGGCAAAGAATTTATGCATTACAATTAAACTTAGAAAATTATGATTAAAATTTCTTTATAATTAGTTACACTAACTTCCTAAAATCTCAGGGGAGCATTTAAGGGTTAGTTCCTTCATCTCTGTACTAATCAAATGCATCAATACAATTTGGAACTTTAAAATGACATGAAGCAAGCAAACCTGCATCTAGCTGTCAAGGTTTCAGTGAAGAGTATTACAAGTCAATCCTACTATTTTCGTGACAACTGAGCAACAAAAACAATCACAACAGTCACAATAAAAGAGCCATAAAACATTGCTGTTTTAAAATAATGTATGTACAGGCACAGTGACTTCTCTTAATAACGTCAGTAACTGTTCAAGCACATGAACACGTTAGATATTTCAAGGGACATTTGTGCCTTTCATTGCTGCCATAGGATATGTGGATAAATCTTCATGGTACTATAAACTAGCATTGTTCCAAAAGTTACCATGGTCCTCCAAATATAAGCCAAAATACAATATATTTCACATATATCAAGCATGACAATCCTGGTGAATGATATACAATAAAAAAAAATTAAAAAAGAGAGAGCAGCAAATTCACACCCTGCAGGAGTCAGCTAGTTAGTGGCTGACCGCACTCGTAGACAGGAAGAGTCACCAAGGTGGTTTGGGGGCTGGAGCACATAATGTATGAGGAGATGCTGAGAAAATTACTTTTTTTTTTTAGTCTTAAGAAGAGAGAGCTAAGAGAGGAAACATTATAGCTATCTTCAGCTATTACACGGGAAGGAGAAGAGATGATTGAGTCAGACTCTTACTAGAGATGCACAGAGATGACAGGCAATGGACACAAGCTGGAACATCGGTAAGTCAAACTAGATATTAAGAAATTCTTCTGGAACAGGTTCCCCAGAGATGCTGTGGGTTCTCCATCCTTGAACATATGTAAAACTCACCTGAATGAGGCCCTGAGCAATCTGATATACAGTGGCCCTGCTCTAAGCAGGGCTTGGACCAGATGATCTCCAGAGGTCCCTTACAACTTATATTATTCTACAATTCTAGGAAATGGGTCATAAGCCACCAAAACTAAGAATACATGAAAAAAAAAAATAGATAAAAAGGTTTTCCAGATTTCTGCATCTTAGAATGAACAAAGTTAATATTAAACTAGCAAACCATCCTGCAAAGGGATGCTAAGTTCTTACTATTGCTTTAAGATATACTGTTCTTTCTGTGTTTTCTTACATTGTTGCCATCACTGTTATATCCATACTTTCAAAAATTCAACAGGCTCTCCAATTACTTTTCTCCTGCCTTCTAGTAATGGATACACTGGAATCAGGAAAAAGGAGTTCACATGAAACCTTAGAAATTATACTGCAGAAAGCAGCTGTATGTTGTCAGAATAAAACTCTATGTGCTATAAAGGGCCTTGTCTTCCTCTAATAATTTTTTTTTCTTGAAATATTTTTTTCTTTATCTCAAAAACACATTCACTGCAGCCACTCTGAAAAAAAAGTCCATACTAGATTATTTCAGATAATGCTTTACAAAGCATTATACATAATAAGAATGTCAAAGATCAGCAAATTGTTCCAACAGACTTTCCATCAAATTATGTTTACAATTACTGAGAGGTTAGATTTGCAAAGAAATGAGCTGACATTTCAGCATTCTGAGGCAATTGAGGTATTCTCAGTCTGAGGATTTCAGTTTTATGGCCAGCTTGACAAAACTAGTGTAATTCTGCTTTTTCTCAGGTATAGCTAGGTTTATTTATAGCAAGGTCAACTCGTGAAATCTCGTGTATCTCTTTACTCACTAGAGAAATTGTCATGCAAGTAAAACTCTGGATGGTGTTGTTTCTCCGTAATAGCAGGGGGTAGGAACCAGCAACCACAGAAATTGCTTCTCTGCCTGTCAGACTTGATATTCAATGCACAAAACATTTCATAGATAAAAATATACTGCAGCTTATCTCCATGTAGTAAGAGTGAGCATGCATCTTCCAAAGTACACTGTGGGCCCCAGACATGGCAGGGGATCTGATGGGACTACCACGTGGAAGCCCTCATCTAACAATCTGACAACTAAATATGTGGTCCAAATCTTCTCCACAAACCTGGGGTGATAAAATGTTGCTGCAAAAACCCTGATCAGGAACTTCCCCCAACCCCCAAATTCTGTGGGAAAACATTCTGGAGTGTATCAGCCATCTCTCTTTTCCTCCTGCTCCCTCTAATCCTTTCCTCTTTGGTAATTTGACTGCAAGGAGAGGAAAATTTCTCAGCAAATCTGCTAATGACATAGTATCCCAAGTATACCTAGGAGTATACTTCCACAAAGCTTTCTGGGTCTTCTGCCTCCCACAGCTCTAGCACCATCCTTCTTCTGTGTTACTTTTTCATGAAAGTTGCTCATACAGGTTCAGAAAAACTGTCATTTAAAATGACTTACCCAGTGCCACAAGCATCTACATGAATCCTGTTATTTCCTTGCTATTGCATTGCTGTTGCTTCCTGCTATTGCTTTGGAAATTAGTAAGTTTTCCTTGTCCCAAAAGCAGGTTCTATGATACCTCTTGCATTTTGTTCTATTCAGAGCTACTGTGAACTCAGGATGAGATCCAAATGCACATTTAAGTATCTTTAACACAGGTCAAATTTGAGCAACAAAGACTTGAAGTGTGTTCACAGAAGCATGGTTTAAGCCATTTAAAGGACAGTGAGACAAATGTGTCCCTGATGAACACATCTTTGGATAACTAACATGCTGTACTGTGCATGCCTAGAGGCAGCACTGTTTTGGCTGAGCTGATCATCTGTGTACCTGCCTGCCCCATAAAGTTGTTTTAAATTCACAAAGTAGGTGTCTCTAGCCTTAGGTTGCCTGAGGGCCCAATTGATTTGTTTTACCTCAAGAATGTTAAATACACACTTGAAAACACTGAATTCAAAACAAATTGCACTAGCCACAGACAATTTTATTCAAGATGCAACATGAAGAGGAGCAGAATCATTATGTCTCACTAGGGATGTGGAGATTAACAGGAAATATTAAAATAAATACAATTCTGACATGCATGAAAGAGGGTGGAAACCCCTGAAAATCATAAGGACGTCACCACAAGAAGATTACATGCCATGGCTATGACCACCTTTGCACTATGAGACAGAAATTACGCCAAGTCCCAAGAAGCCGGTAAGTCATATTATCTGAGAGGTAGGGTTTTGTGACCTTAATTTAAGAAAACACCACTTTTGAATGGAACTGTATTGGAGCACAGGAGAGTGAACATATGAGTTGCTGTACCCAAAGAACAGCTTGAAATGCCTAGTTCAGCACTGACCTCCTCTTCTACAGCTGACTGCCTAACATCATGCACTGAGTACCAGATTGTCTCTTCTCTGCCTTCATTCTCTGTTGACTAGGTGTCCCTAGAAAGGCAAAATCCTCCTGGGCAAGTAACTCAGAAGACAGATGCTGTGACACATCTCTTGTCTCATCTCCCTTTCATGCATGAGCAAGTGTATACTGACCAGCAATAGTATGATTTGGCCTCAGGCATGATCAAAATGTTCCAGCATTTCTAACGAGTTATAAACTACTTTCAGCTGAGCAATTCCTCAGAACCACCTCACCTATGAATGAACTGGAACTCTGAATACATCATATATGAAGGACATGGTGTCACTAACATATTCTGCTACTCTCTGTAATGATTAGTTTGATTCCTGACTGTATGTTCAATAGAAAGCAGACATTTAGGTAAAATCTCTCTCTGTCTCTACATTGTGCATCTCTTCTCATCTCTGCTGTGTACTTCTTACACAACAGTTGATTAGAACATAATGTTTTTAAGTACATTTGCATGTAGTTGATAGGGTACATTACTCATTTATGTTTACGACTATTCGGTTTAAACATATTTCCATTTTAGCATCTATATGACAGGAATTTTCAGTTAATTGACTAATTTTCTATACTGTTAACATTCTTCTAGGAACACAGAAGAAAATAATGCATGTGAAATCTTCTTGGAAAGTTTTCTTCTAAGCACTGCTTTTTTTCCAGAGTTTATTTTCTAGTTCTTAAAAGAAACTCTTTAGAAGCTAAGAAGCACAGTTAAATGTGTATCACATTGTCTAGTGTTGGTTAAATTTGTTCTTTGAAACGTCTGCTTTTCAAGCTTTATTTACCTGTCTGGTGACAGTCAGACAAATTACTGCAAGACTTTTTTTGCCAGAAGAGATGTCTGTCACTTTACAGAACAGATGCAGAGAAAAGAAGTTGACTTGTTTTTTTTCTGAAACATGCTGGAAAGAAAATTTGCCCAAACAAAACAAATGCTTTGGTTTTCCATTGCGTCCATGAAGAATTACACCAGCCAAACCTTTAAATACTGTTGTGACTGAGCCCTTCATCAGAGGCTTAACCATGAACACTTTAACACTGTGTATGCTTAATGCTTGCTTTACTTCAGTATCTAAGGATGTAGTCTTTCTCCCATCTGACTCAATGCACATTTCAAGCTTTTAAATATTTTAAACAACTTAAAACTACTACTAAGGTTTGTTGGTTGACAGAGATGTTTCTCAGACAATACAGTCTATTTCTGGGCCCTTCTTTATGTGCAGTATCGGCAAAGATGTGTTTCTTCTTAATACAAAGAATACAGAAACCATTCTGAAAAGCACTGAACAGGTATCTGTCTCATTACCATATTTATGTCATGGCCTGACATGTATTTAAACAGTATCATCAAGAAGACAACTTGAACTAAGTTTATAATCTTTTGTGGAAGTCTGTCACATTACCTCAGAGCAGAGAACAAACTCAAGGAAGCATGTACAGCCTGGTAGGAAAGAACAACCCTTGTGCTGGTACATCCCCAGCATCCAAGCCCAAGCAGCAGGATTTCAGGAAGGATAATATTTATTATTTCTAATCACGTATTTTGGCATAATGCTTTTTTATGGACTGGTGATTTTTTAG
Organism: Pterocles gutturalis; assembly: GCF_000699245.1. Taxonomy (NCBI): domain Eukaryota; kingdom Metazoa; phylum Chordata; class Aves; order Pterocliformes; family Pteroclidae; genus Pterocles; species Pterocles gutturalis. The sequence continues at coordinate 9,858 of NW_010110453.1, read as the reverse complement.
AGACCAGTCAAGCTTCATAATCCACTGTTAACTGAAATCCTTGTTTAAAGTGCTAATATGTGAAGGAAAATATTAAAAAAATAAAACTATTTTGTCCATAGACTCAAACACATAAATGAATACTGGGGGAAGTGCTAGAGAAAGTCTCTCCTTTTAACTCTCAGTTCTCAGAATATGCCTTCAAATTATTTCACCTCTTCATATGCCAACAGCAACATGGATAGGATTACTCGAAGAGTAAAATACCACACAGTGTAAGAACTTCAGAGTATTGCCCTTTAAAGAATCAACAATGTGTATGGGATCCATGACACAACGCAAGTACCAGTGCAGGAGATTGCTTAAAGAGAACAAAATGAAGGTTGTGAAACATTCCAATACAACACTTTGAATTGTCTCATATGTGCCTTTTGAGGAAACATAAAAAAACGGTGGCTGTGATTGCTTTTCATAGCTGACAACAGCATCTTGATATCAGATCTTCCTTTTTGAGGTAGAACCTGTGTGAAACAAGCAGCTGTGCATCAAAACCAAAATATTATTCTGAAGAGCCACAGGAAAGACCTAAGACATAAAAGGACTGCTAACTATAACTGCACAAACATAATGAGCTCTGAGTGTAATTGATGGTAAGTTGAACCGTTCTTTCAAATAAAAAAAATTAATTTTCAACATATTTAGGGAGAGCTATTCTAGTGCTAACATTTTAATAGTGTTTTTACACCTAAGTTGTACAGGAACCTTTTATTCCCAGAACACCCTGAAAATTGGATGACTCAATAGGTTACACCTTGTGAAACATTTTAAACAAACTTGAAAATCAATTATAATGAAAGAGATGTTACACTGGTTGTGAAAATTTTGGAAAAAGCAAAGCCATGCTTTTCTTTACAGCATTGCATGCTTATTAACATCTTTGATACAAGAACATAAACAAAATATTTTAAGATATTTTAAAGAAACAGAAGAAACTGGAAAGACTGGGAAAGGAAGAAAAGAATCTGCCCTATGAAAACAAACCTCTTTCTTTCCATTCTTCACATTTCATCCACCTTTGTTCATAAACAATATGTTGAACCATAGAGCTGCAGTCATGATCTCTGATTTGTGGTACTTTTTGAATGCTCTAATTTTCAGCAGAAAGAGTTATTATGCCTGTGGATGAAACCAACCAGGACCAAGAAAAAGTACTGGATACATTTGTTCTCTCTGTGTGGTAGGGATGAGGAAAGGAAAGGCAGATTTTCAGAGGTTCCTTAGAAGAACAATGGATTAAAATGAACATGCCCTTCTCAGTTATTGCTGTCACTATTAGTAGCAGAAGTAGGAGTACTAGTTTTATTTTACATTTTACATATAGAGTTCTCTCTATCATTCATGGAAATTAGAATTAGTGTTGTAAACTAGTCTTGTGCTTGCTTCCTCCAAATACTGTCTCTTTACACACCACTTAGAAGGAACTATTAGGGATTCTTCAGATAGTGATAGGAAATAAGACACATCTTTCCCTGGATTGCACTATTGCCCATTTCTATTTTTACAGCATTGACAGAGAAGCATGCCAACAGAGAAATAAAATACATGCTTGTACATCCCCATGCATCTTTGATTTTCTATGTGAACACCACTAAGGGAGAGACTGAGCTTTAGGATATGCTCCTGTTTCCTTGGTGTGCAAAACTCGGTCCATTGGTACACAGAACTGCTGGGTCCCTTCCCCTCGCTTTGAGAGCTGCCTCCTCCTAGTAGGGAACCAGCTCTGAACTTTGCCCTGTTCATCAGTCAGAACAGTTAAAACAGCAATGGCCCAACTGAGCTCATGGGTTCTGCTTCATATTTTGCATGTGTTTTTAAGTTATCAAAAAGGGGATGCAGAGACATGAAATGATCTCCTCTTCAAGAAGAGTAAGGATGGGAATAGCTACAATAGTGAAAATCAGCCCCTGTTATCAGGAAACTTCAACCAGTAAAACTAGATTTCAAGCCAGAATACTAGCCAATGCTCTATTCACTGTTGTATGATTAGCAAAAACCAGATGGGCAAACAATACATACTTGAGGATGTTTTCCCCTTTTCTTTTTTTTCCTTTTCTTTCCCCAATTAGTTGGTTGCTTTGCTGTTGCTAAATTCCTTTTGTTTTCAGAGAATCTAATTTTCTGTCCATTGAAGCAAAGCTGAAGAAAAGTAGTGAGAAAATGATGGGGCAACTAGGCAGGTAAAATCCTCATAAATCCTACACCGAACTGCTTAATATTCTGAATCCCTGCTTCAGGGAGATGAAAACCCTGTTGGCATAGTCTGAGTTGCACTGATGTCTGAGCAGGGAGAGTTTACTGTAGATTGGAAGCCTGAGTTGTTAAGAAAAGGAAAGAAAGAGCGAGAAATTATGATCCTTCTGTTATGCTGGGGTTTTCTACAACACAAGCCTCACTGATAAACAGAAACATAAACAGAGATTAGAAGCATTAGAAGTGGTCACAAACTGCTGAAGGTCTCCATTTAATTAGTATTCAAACTACTAGCAAACCATCTAGCTCATTTTGATTCATTATGAAACATTACTGGAGAAACAGAAAAATAACATAATTCCTAATGATTGACTTCCATTATGTATATTTGTATAGGCATCAGATTCTTTTCAAGTTGCTGGGACCAAGCCAAGATTCCAATTTTTGCCTGAAGCAGGCAAGAGACTGCTGAAATGAAACTTTAACATCCTTATTGCAAACAAAAGTATGCCTTGAGAGTGTATGTTCAATTCAATTGCCTGAATATACAGACAGGGGCAAAGCCTTCTTTGCATCATCTAGTGGAGCAGAAGTGCTGCTATATGTTTGCTATATTCTTTAACATACTTAAAGCATCTTATGTATTACTGCAGTTGTAGCACTGTATTAAGCTGTGGTATAACTTTTTTTTCTTTAGCAAAGGAAGATAAAATTAGGACACACTTAATGGATGGGCCAGAAATCAACTCTATACCTTTACCCACCCTAAATCCCCCAAACAATCTAACCCTTAATGTTCCCTCATGTATTCAATGTAACATGCACAATACTTCACACATGGAGTTACTAGGTTAGACTCACAGGGCTTTATCACTGTAAACTGCTGCTATTCGACAGCCTTCACTGATGTGTAGTAGCAAAGAGCCTGCTCAGGGTATGTAAAACCACATCATTTGGATGAAAATGTCTACACAGATCATTAACTTCTACCCATTGACATCTCTCTAGTTGTTTCCAGTGATTCTTCTCTTACTCATAAACAGGTGAGTATTGACAACAGAGAGCAAAATCCAGACGCTTTTAAATTTTCGGGGCTAAAGTCACTCTTTATAAATTATGACTGGATGGAAATTAACTGTGCTTTCTCCTGCCTATGTATCAGAGGGACTGACCAGGATATGCATCCTCTTAGCAGTTAGAGTTCCACACCTGGCCTTTCAGTAAAAGCAGAAATTGAAAAAAGCATGCTAGTAAGTGACAAGAAAAGCAGCAGCTCCATTGCTGGTCTGCAGCAGGGGTACAGCCTGGGACCTAGACAGCAGCATGCCTCTCCTTGCTCTCTGTGGAAAGAACCAGAACACAGCTTCACCTGGGTGCCAATTACCAGTGCTCGTTCTTTCAAGGCAATAAGCTAGGAGAGCTTTGTTGATGTACCTCAGGTCTGAACAGCATCACCTTTGTTGCATGATCTTCCCACAAGCACTCCAGAACATGAAAATCAGCCTGAGTTTTATGCATATTACCAGAAGAAAAAAGGCCAATGAAAATTCTCTAACTACGTAGCTCTTTTCCCCAACAGAAAAAAAAGAACCAAACATAAAACCCCACCATATTAATTATTTTCTTTAATCCACTATAGAAGATCCCTATTTTTATGGCCTCATTAATGGATTTTGTAACTTCTGAATATAGAAATGTGTATAGAAATGCATATGTATAAATAATTCACAATGTACTTCATGCTCATATAAATCTGCCCTCATTGGTACTACTCTCAAATTTAGATTTGTGTAATAATCACCAATTTACTCTGATTTTGTAAGAATTGCACCAAATATTTTACCTACGTTTGCTGTGGTAAATGAACTCTGATACTGATAGCAGCGTATTTACATGGTTTGTCTATCAGTAGGGTTTTAACAGTAAATTATACTGCTAGAAGATTTAGTTTAACTACATTAGATTAAGATAGAGGGTTATTACTGTCGTGATTTAATCATCTTTGAATTTATGTGGTTATAAAATCTGAATTTGTATAGCCCCTCTATATGCTTTATGTTCCCTATTCCTACCATTATTCTAACATATGGTCTTTAGGTTTCCCCTACTAGTTTGGTTAATTGTGAAACCATTACTGCTGTTACAACCTTGAGCCACTCATACAGTATTTCTTTACACATACACGGTATTTGAGACTTGTAGGTTTATAGTAATGTGATTGCCAATTAGTTTGATAGTCATTTTACTACTGAATTCACACAGTAGCTGGCCATAGAGAAACATTATTTTTTCCCTTACAGCAGTAAGAGTCATATCTGATGAGCATTCTCTGTGTTATGGTATCTTTTTTATCTGATAAAGTAAATGCCTTTTTCATCTGTAATTTGTATTTACATTATTAGGAAGGAGGAAAACTCATAACTTGTTTTTTATGATTAAATAATTTCATTAAAACTGTGGGACTTGGCAATAAAGAGTCTAAATTTGTAATTCATTTTGTTAAGATGTGTTATATCACTATTATTTATGGCAATAATGGGGGAATTATGCTGCACTCTCAAGCATCTCTGTCTCCTTCATGACCATTAGACTTTTATTAGGCTTACTTACAAATAAAATTTTAAGTTTAGGGGAAAAACTTGCAAATTCTCTAATAGTAAAAGAAAACACACTTCACTCAAAAGCATTCTTCAGGAAAGCACAGAAGAACATTACTGTTATGAGTACATGCATAATGAGTTGCCCATTTCTTTTAGGTTTTCAGGGTTGAGGCCTAATTAAAATACATCATGGCACCTTTAAAAGACGATTTTTAGTGACAATATTTGCTGATTTTCCCAAGCCTTCAGACCCAGCCCTGTCCTAGTCTTTAAATTCTACACAGGTAGATAAATGTAACATCAAAAAAATAATCTTTCAAACCATTATCGACTACTTAAACAATCTAGCTTTACTAGTTTACAGCAAGACAGACTCCCATTGAAACTGTAACTGCTTTTTCTTTTTACCAGACAATAAGAAAGCAATGGTTTAGGTTTAGAGTTCCAAACAAACGATGTACTCAAAGCACAGATACATTTTACAGGTACAGTTAGAGCCACAGCGGGCAGGATGACAAAAATGTTCCCATGTTGCGTGAAGACATTTCTCCAGCAGGATTCGCTTCTCCCTGCTAAACCTCATTTTGCCAAAAAGTGATAGGAAGCTTCTTCTAAAATTATCACAAGTCAATACAAATTTCTGAATGGCCAGCTTATGAGAAAAACAGGGACAAAGTAGTTCTTGAAAATGGTGATGATCTGTGTAATGATCACTGACTTAAGTCCGATTTTGTAAGGTTTGTATCAAAGGTTTTTTACCCATGTTTGCAGTGGTAAGTGAACTCTGATATGGATAACAGTATATTTACATTGTTTGTACATCAGTAAGGTTTTAATAGTAAATTATATTGTTAGAATATTTAGTTAAACTAAATTGGATTAAGGTACAGGGACATTACAGTTGTGATTTAGTAATCTTGTGATTTTTAGTATTTCTACCTGTGGTTATTAAATTAGTATATTCAAGTTACTTTTCTTAACTTTGCAACAAAAATAGCCTTGTAGTTTACTGTTATCTTAGTCAACAACTTAACAGTTACTAAGACCCATTTTGATTTAAAATTTCATTATTTTTAATAATAAAGCTATGATTTGAGGTTGGTATATTTTATTAATTTAAATCACGATCAGTATGAGGTTTGCAATTTTTTTCCTATGCAGAAAAAATCTTAGAACACAAGAATGGCTGTACTAGATCAGAAAACACCACTATCTAGTCCAATTTAATTTATAATCAGATGAAAAAATGGAATACATAAAATTCCCCTTGTTCACTCACCCGTTTTCTGACTCCAGAGTCAAGAAACTGTGTGCACTGGTGACTGTATTCACATCAGTTAATTTTTTCATGACATTTCTAATTTGATTACCATGTCTTTTTCCAGCTATCTCTTTTCCAAGCTGAAGAGAGCTAGTCTGTTTAATCTCTCTTAGCACAAACACCATTTTCAAACACCAGCCATCCTTCTCACATTTTTTTTTTTCTCATTTCTATCATATCCTTTTGATGCCAGAAAACCAGAATTTCATGCAGTATTTCTGATGCAGAGGTGCAGTATTAAGTATGTAAGGCACCCTATAAGGTACACTATGTAAGATGCATCATAGATTTATGCAATGACATGGAAATTATTTCTATTTGGGTTTCTACTCCTCTCCTGCTGGTGCCACCATTTTACCTGCCTTTCTGTATCGTCACTGAATCCTGACTTGTTTCCGAAGAACTAGCTGCAATGATCCAACATCGCTTTCCAAAGCATTATCCGCAGCTCATTTAGACCTCATTCACTGTTCAAGTTTGTAGAGGTGAATAGGTTTTCTAGAACCAATGCATCACTTGCATTCGTTACTTTTGATATTTTTATTAGATTGTTTCTGCAACTGTGTATTGCAATTCTACACAATGTTATAGTTAACTGTCACATGCATGTCATGGTCACATCTTTTTGTTTAGCAGCCTCTCCCTGCTCAGTGCAGTCCAGCTCTTCCTCCTCCTTTCTCTGCTTGGCAGTCATCCTTTCCCTCCCCAGCAAAGACTAAGAGTGCTGTGGGGTCAAATGACTGTGTCAATGACAGTAAGCCCCTATGACTTGTTTCTTGGTAGTGATTAATTACTATTAATACTCCTTCAGATAACCAATGAAAGACTTTTGTGCCATTCGCAGTCTTGAAAGATCTCAAGTTATTTTACAAGGGGCTTGTGAAAATAGCACTACTGGGCAGGGGAGGTTGGGGGGGATTATCCCCTTGGCATGTGAAAGGAAAAAATGTATAATTTCTGGTAGACTTCTATAAATATTCTGACACTGAAAATTATGAAACTTACATAATTTTATTATATAATTGATTTCACAGGTTATGTGAATTGACAGGTAATAATGTATTTTTGTTAAATACTCTCGCTACATAAGAGATCTATGAAATGGGAATGGGGACTGTTCAGCATATGAGTACATATGTTTAATTTATTTCAAACATCTGTCATAAAAATACAGTTGCACTATTGCTGCCTAGTAGCAGTAATATGTAGCATTTTCTACTATGGTACTGCAGATCTTCAGATATGTATTTTGAGAACAAGTGAAAATTTGAAGTCCCATTACTTTTTCTTTCTTTGAAGCAGGTTCTGTGGACACTTCAGACAGAAACTGGGTCTTATCTTAATATTCACACCTTATCAAAGTTGTGAAGTGTTACATAAAATAAGCAAATAGAGTAAATGCTTGATAAGTGCATAACAATATAAATCCTGTAGCCTTATCATGAAAATTATTTATCTATAATAACACAGACTGAGTGCCAAGAAGAAAGAACAAACCAAAAGACTCATTTTTGTTCTACTTGTCTCAGTATGCAACAAGTGAAAAATAAAATCAAATTAATGGAATATTTGGGTATGATTATGTCACAGTTCCTGTTACACAGTCTTCCAAATAAACTTTCTTTAATGGAGATCAAAGAATGGGGTTTATCCCTAACCTTAAACGCAGTCCTAATCTCCCAAAGATATTCATGCATTTGACTTAAAAAAAGAGATGCAGCTTCCCTGATTTCCGTGGGATTGCTCACAAACACACAGAGGGCACAGGTCAGGTTTGAGGAATCAGGATGGTATCCATAACCTGATTAATGACATTTGTCCAGAAGACAAGAAATAGCAGATCATAAGAAGGCACCTATCAAAGTGCTAATGCTAACAACATACTGCATGATTATGTAGTCACAAACGAATTCATTTAAAAAATATAATGTATGTTTAATGCCATGTAAAATTGATGAAAAGTTCTTAAGATTTCAGCATAGACATGACAAAAAGATACCATCTATAAAGTTTAAACTGAATAACACATAGCTAGCTGGCAGGTCCCATTCTTTCTAACACTTTTGTCCTACTATGTATGTAAGTAGTGCTTCCAATGCAGCACAGCTCTGCTGCTGATACATCATTTTGGTTTTGATTGCTGAAAGAATAGGTGTGGAATGCAGTCAGGATTCGTTCACATTCCTGCAATGGTTAGTGGTCATTATATATTTTATGGCACTTATTGCCACAATCTTAAAAAAAAATGTTGTTTTCAGTGCTACATACTTTTGTTTCTATGGTTTTTTCTGTATTTTTCTTTCACTAAGATACAGTCAATGCAAAGGTAGTAATTAATGTTAATGAAATGTCAGAGGATAAAACTGAGATCTTACAATATAAGATGTTGATTGAAAGAATAAATGCATTGACAAGGGTCAGTTAATTTAAAATTAAATAAAGAACAGGCTTTTTTGACAGAAAAGAATAGACATCCATTCTCACGATAATCATATAGAAAATTCCAAAACATTTACTACATTCACTAATAAATAAATAATTCACAGTTATTTTTGACCAAGATCTGAAGTTAGATGTAAGGTTTTAGTTGATGCTCAGGACTAATAAAACTATTTTTTTGAACTTTAAACTGACAAAGACTAACTCTGGGAACCTTTGACTGTTATTTTCATTTCTCCCCTTTCCAGAAGACTTCCTTTTTGCATACTGTTAAACTTGCAATATGGCTAAAATAACTGCACTTTTCTAACATTAGTCTTTTGAACACAGTATAAATGATCATCTTCCAACCCTCAAAAAGAGAATTAAAATAGCTTTTTGAAGCATTAAATAGCCATATATTGAAGGAATCCGAATCCAGCAACAGACGGGGACACCTATGCCTGCAACACTTCTAAATGTTAGTGCAAGGTTTTTTTAATTATATTATCAACTTTCAGAACTTAAATCCTTTGATTATATATTTTTTGAAGGAAAGATTACCTAAATTTTCATGTGTGATATTAAATGTAAAACTTAGATATTTTTACTAATTTATCTCAGCTGGAGTTTTGTGAGTTCTAGTGCAACATCAGGTACTGCTGTGGCTACCATAATATTCATCTTAAGGATGAATAGAATAGAATAGAATAGAATAGAACAGAACAGAATACTCGATGATCACCTAGGCCAACTGCCTGACTGCTTCAGGACTGACAAATAGTTAAAACATGTTATTAAGAGCATTATCCAAATCCTCTTAAACACTGTTAGGGATGGGGCATCAACCACTGCTCTCCAGGAAGCCTGTTCCAGTGTTTGACCACCCTCTCGGAAAAGAAATATTCCTAACATTGCAGAATCATAGAATGGTTTGGTTTGGAAAGGGACCTTAAAGATAATTGAATTCCAACACCCCTGCCATGGGCAGGGACACCTTCCACTAGCCCAGGTT